>NW_026943833.1:384737-517020 GCF_035594765.1 Anolis carolinensis | reverse complement strand
CTCGTTAAGCTATATTTCCCGTACAAACAAGTGAATTTCCCGTACAAACGAGAGACTCGTAATCCTGTATTTCTCGTACAAACGAGAAACTCGTTAAGCTATATTTCCCGTACAAACAAGTGAATTTCTCCTACGAACGAGAGACTCGTAATCCTGTATTTCTCGTACAAACGAGAAACTCGTTAAGCTATATTTCCCGTACAAACAAGTGAATTTCTCGTACAAACGAGAGACTCGTAATCCTGTATTTCTCGTACAAACGAGAAACTCGTTAAGCTATATTTCCCGTACAAAGTGAATTTCTCCTACGAACGAGAGACTCGTAATCCTGTATTTCTCGTACAAACGAGAAACTCGTTAAGCTATATTTCCCGTACAAACAAGTGAATTTCTCCTACGAACGAGAGACTCGTAATCCTGTATTTCTCGTACAAACGAGAAACTCGTTAAGCTATATTTCCCGTACAAACAAGTGAATTTCTCCTACGAACGAGAGACTCGTAATCCTGTATTTCTCGTACAAACGAGAAACTCGTTAAGCTATATTTCCCGTACAAACAAGTGAATTTTTCCTACGAACGAGAGACTCGTAATCCTGTATTTCTCGTACAAACGAGAAACTCGTTAAGCTATATTTCCCGTACAAACAAGTGAATTTCTCCTACGAACGAGAGACTCGTAATCCTGTATTTCTCGTACAAACGAGAAACTCGTTAAGCTATATTTCCCGTACAAACAAGTGAATTTCTCCTACGAACGAGAGACTCGTAATCCTGTATTTCTCGTACAAACGAGAAACTCGTTAAGCTATATTTCCCGTACAAACAAGTGAATTTCTCCTACGAACGAGAGACTCGTAATCCTATATTTCTCGTACAATCGAGAAACTCGTTAAGCTATATTTCCCGTACAAACAAGTGAATTTCTCGTACAAACGAGAGACTCGTAATCCTGTATTTCTCGTACAAACGAGAAACTCGTTAAGCTATATTTCCCGTACAAAGTGAATTTCTCCTACGAACGAGAGACTCGTAATCCTGTATTTCTCGTACAAACGAGAAACTCGTTAAGCTATATTTCCCGTACAAACAAGTGAATTTCTCCTACGAACGAGAGACTCGTAATCCTGTATTTCTCGTACAAACGAGAAACTCGTTAAGCTATATTTCCCGTACAAACAAGTGAATTTCTCCTACGAACGAGAGACTCGTAATCCTGTATTTCTCGTACAAACGAGAAACTCGTTAAGCTATATTTCCCGTACAAACAAGTGAATTTTTCCTACGAACGAGAGACTCGTAATCCTGTATTTCTCGTACAAACGAGAAACTCGTTAAGCTATATTTCCCGTACAAACAAGTGAATTTCTCCTACGAACGAGAGACTCGTAATCCTGTATTTCTCGTACAAACGAGAAACTCGTTAAGCTATATTTCCCGTACAAACAAGTGAATTTCTCCTACGAACGAGAGACTCGTAATCCTGTATTTCTCGTACAAACGAGAAACTCGTTAAGCTATATTTCCCGTACAAACAAGTGAATTTCTCGTACAAACGAGAGACTCGTAATCCTGTATTTCTCGTACAAACGAGAAACTCGTTAAGCTATATTTCCCGTACAAAGTGAATTTCTCCTACGAACGAGAGACTCGTAATCCTGTATTTCTCGTACAAACGAGAAACTCGTTAAGCTATATTTCCCGTACAAACAAGTGAATTTCTCCTACGAACGAGAGACTCGTAATCCTGTATTTCTCGTACAAACGAGAAACTCGTTAAGCTATATTTCCCGTACAAACAAGTGAATTTCTCCTACGAACGAGAGACTCGTAATCCTGTATTTCTCGTACAAACGAGAAACTCGTTAAGCTATATTTCCCGTACAAACAAGTGAATTTCTCCTACGAACGAGAGACTCGTAATCCTGTATTTCTCGTACAAACGAGAAACTCGTTAAGCTATATTTCCCGTACAAACGAGCCCCGGAAGTGTTTGCCAATGGCACGAAATAACGAAATTTTCCGGAAAATTCAGAATTTTCCAAATTCCGAATTACTACACAAATTTCTGGGCATTTCGCACACCCGTCATCCACCGAATTTATTATGGAAATTTCAAAGGCTTTCATTGCCATAATATATTCCGCTGACCTCGTTTGACCTTGATTAGCATTGAAATGACAAAACAAGAACACAAATCGACAAACATTATTCAAATTAAATAAGAGGATTAAACCCATTTCTCTCCAAACACCGGATTAACCACGACGAGGGATTTATCAACGAAGCAACGACAAGAATTGGACAAAAGCGAGAACCCAAAGGCCATCTAGACTGTAAATAATTTTGGGAACATTTCTTACTAATAATTTTCTGATTATTTTTGTGAATTTTTTTGGGAATATTTCTATGATTATTTTTGTGAATATTTCTATGATTGTTTTTGTGAATACTTTTGTGGATATATTCTGTGGATATTTTTTGCGAACATTTCTGGGAATATTTTCACGATTATTTCTGTAGGTATTTTTATGATTTTTGTGAATATTTGATGTGAAAAATTCTGCTGATATTTTTTGCGAACATTTCTGGGAATATTTTCACGATTATTTCTGTAGGTATTTTTTATGATTTTTGTGAATATTTGATGTGAAAAATTCTGCCGATATTTTTTGCGAACACTTCTGGCAATATTTTCACTATTATTTTTGTAGGTATTTTTTGTGAATGTTTTATGCGAAAAAATCTGTAGATTTTTTTGCGACTATTTCGGGGAATATTTTCACGTTTAGTTTTGTGGGTATTCTTGTTTTTATGAATATTTTGTGCGGAAATTTCCGCTGATATTTTTTGCGAACATTTCTGGGAATATTTTCACGATTATTTTTGTGGGTATTTTTCATAATTGTTTTTATTATTAGGTGTTTTTTTGTGAATGTTTTATGTGAAAAAATCTGTAGATATTTTTTGCGACTATTTTGGGGAATATTTTCACTTATTTTTGTAGGTATTTTTTGTGAATGTTTTAGGTATTTTTTATGATTTTTGTGAATATTTTATGTGAAAAAATTCTGCGGATATTTGTTGTGAATATTTCTGGGAATATTTTCACGTTTAATTTTGTGGGTATTCTTGTTTTTATGAATATTTTGTGCGGAAATTTCCGCTGATATTTTTTGCGAACATTTCTGGGAATATTTTCACGATTATTTTTTGTGGGTATTTTTCATAATTGTTGTTATTATTAGGTGTTTTTTGTGAGTGTTTTATGTGAAAAAATCTGTAGATGTTTTTTGCGCCTATTTTGGGGAATATTTTCACTTATTTTTGTAGGTATTTTTTGTGACTGTTTTAGGTATTTTTATGATTTTTGTGAATATTTTATGCGAAAAATTCTGCGGATATTTTTTGCGAACACTTCTGGCAATATTTTCACTATTATTTTTGTGGGTATTTTTTGTGAATGTTTTATGCGAAAAAATCTGTCGATTTTTTTGCGACTATTTCGGGGAATATTTTCACGTTTAATTTTGTGGGTATTCTTGTTTTTATGAATATTTTGTGCGGAAATTTCCGCTGATATTTTTTGCGAACATTTCTGGGAATATTTTCACTATTATTTTTGTAGGTATTTTTTGTGAATGTTTTATGTGAAAAAATCTGTCGATTTTTTTGCGACTATTTCGGGGAATATTTGCACGTTTAATTTTGTGGGTATTCTTGTTTTTATGAATATTTTGTGCGGAAATTTCCGCTGATATTTTTTGCGAACATTTCTGGGAATATTTTCACGATTATTTTTGTGGGTATTTTTCATAATTGTTTTTATTATTTTTGTGAATATTTTTCTGAGTATTTTTATTGTTTTTTTGGTGAATATTTTATGTGAAAAAATTCTGCGGATATTTGTTGTGAATATTTCTGGGAATATTTTCACGATTATTTTTGTGGGTATTTTTCATAATTGTTTTTATTATTTTTGTGAATATTTTTCTGAGTATTTTTCTGATTTTTTGGTGAATATTTTATGCAAAAAATTCTGCGGATATTTGTTGTGAATATTTCTGGGAATATTTTCACATTTAAATTTGTGGGTATTCTTGTTTTTATGAAATTTTGTGCGGAAATTTCCGCTGATATTTTTTGCGAACATTTCTGGGAATATTTTCACGATTATTTTTGTGGGTATTTTTCATAATTGTTTTTATTATTTTTGTGAATATTTTTCTGAGTATTTTTATTGTTTTTTTGGTGAATATTTTATGTGAAAAAATTCTGCGGATATTTGTTGTGAATATTTCGGGGAATATTTTCACGTTTAATTTTGTGGGTATTCTTGTTTTTATGAATATTTTGTGCGGAAATTTTCGCTGATATTTTTTGCGAACATTTCTGGGAATATTTTCACAATTATTTTTGTGGACATCCTTACCGTCGGCCAATGATCCGTTTTCCTCTCTCGGTAGAAACTACGACTCCGGCGCTGGATCAGAAGATACGGATCGCTCCTTTCCGCGTCCATCTTTAAAGAATAAAAAAAGAGGAATATAAATATAGATAAATATAAATATTCATATTCAATATATATATATATATATATATATATATATATATAGAATATGAATATTTATATATATATATATATATATATATATATATATATATAATATCATTTTTCCAAGACTTAGTAGATTTCATTCAAATTTAATTTGTGAGTATACGTGTTATTAATATTAATATTTTATATGCTATACTTATATATGTTACTGGTATAAATAGTATAAATGTATTATGTATGCATGCATATATATATATATAGAAATATATATATCATTAATATACCCCATATAATAATATATAAATGGTATGAATTTATGACATATATATATATAAATATATAAAATGTTAATATAATATTTTTGCAAACATTTTATGGATATTTAAAAATATATTTTTGTGAATATAAAACAAAAATTAGTATTGTTATTATTAACAAAAATATTCAAATGAAATTTATTGTTATTATTACTTATTTAATGATTATTATGATTATTTTATGCAAATATTTCATGTGAATTTTTTGGTCGCATTAATATTATTATTTATTTTATTATTTTGTATCATTTAATCATTTTATTTTATTTTATTTTATTATTTATTGTTATTTTTTATGATTATTTTATTTTCATGTGAATTTTTTTGGTCGCATTACTATAAAATAATTTTTTATTTCTTTTTTATTTTTATTTATGTTATTATTTTGTATTATTTTATTATTTTATTGTTTTATTTTTAATTTTACTTTTTATTATAGTAAGTTTTTAATTAAAATATTTTTAATAAAAATATTGATATTATTTTAATTTTATTTTATTTTTCTTATAGTAATTTTTAATTAAAATATTTTTAATAAAAATATTGATATTATTTTAATTTTATTTTATTTTTCTTATAGCAATTTTTAATTAAAATAATTTTAATAAAAATATTGTTTATTATTTTTTATTTTGAATTTGATTTTTATTATAGTAATTTTTAATTAAAATAATTTTAATAAAAATATTGTTTATTATTTTTTATTTTGAATTTGATTTTTATTATAGTAATTTTTAATTAACATATTTTTAATAAAAATATTGTTTATTATTTTATTTTTTATTTTGAATTTGATTTTTATTATAGTAATTTTTCATTAACATATTTTTAATAAAAATATTGTTTATTATTTTATTTTTCATTTTGAATTTGATTTTTATTATAGTAATTTTTCATTAACATATTTTTAATAAAAATATTGTTTATTATTTTATTTTTCATTTTGAATTTTGATTTTTATTATAGTAATTTTTCATTAACATATTTTTAATAAAAATATTGTTTATTATTTTATTTTTCATTTTGAATTTTGATTTTTATTATAGTAATTTTTCATTAACATATTTTTAATAAAAATATTGTTTATTATTTTATTTTTCATTTTGAATTTTGATTTTTATTATAGTAATTTTTCATTAACATATTTTTAATAAAAATATTGTTTATTATTTTATTTTTTATTTTGAATTTGATTTTTCTTATAGTAATTTTTCATTAACATATTTTTAATAAAAATATTGTTTATTATTTTATTTTTTATTTTGAATTTGATTTTTATTATAGTAATTTTTAATTAAAATAATTTTAATAAAAATATTGTTTATTATTTTTTATTTTGAATTTTGATTTTTATGATAGTAATTTTTCATTAACATATTTTTAATAAAAATATCGTTTATTATTTCATTTTCATTTTTTATTTTTATTATAGTAATTTTAATTAAAATATTTTAATAAAAATATTGTTTATTATTTTTATTATTTTATTTTGATTATTAACAAAATAATAATTATTTTATAAGAACGCCACCACATAATCCCATCGTCCAGATTACCTTTTTCTCTTCGTGCGGAGGAGAAACGCTCCTTTTCTCGATCTCGTTCCCTCGTTCCGCCGGATGCAACGGAGATCCTCTTCCTCGCGATCCCGACTTCCGGGCCTTTTCCGAGAAGGATCGCCTCAGATCCGGAAGGGCGTTCGCTGATCCCAACATGCTCTTGTTCTCATCGTTGACGTTCCTCCTGTCCATCAATGGCTCGTTGACCTCTGACCCGACCTTTCTTGACCACGACGGACGGGATTGCGGAGGAACGAGACTCTCCTCGTCGACGAGAAACGTCTTCTTACCAGACATCCGCGGATCGGCAAAATATCGTAATTTTTCATCTGCGGAATGTCGCAATTTTTCATCTGTAAAATATCGCAATTTTTCGTCTGCGGAATGTCGCAATTTTTCATCTGTAAAATATCGCAATTTTTCGTCTGCGGAATATCGCAATTTCTCATCTGCGGAATGTCGCAATTTCTCCTCTGCGGAATATCGCAGTTTCTCATTTGTGGAAAATTTTAATTTCTCGTCTGGGGAATGTTGTGATTTTTCAACTGCGGAATGTCTCGATTTCTCGTCTGTAAAATATTGCAATTTCTCATCTGCGGAATATTTAAATTTCTCATCTCTGGAATGTTGTAATTTCTCGTCTGCGGAATATCTCGATTTCTCATCTATGGAATGTCGCGATTTTTCAAATGTGGAATGTCGCAATTTCTCATCTATGGAATAGCGTAGTTTCTCATCTACGGAATAGCGTAATTTCTCATCTTCGGAAGGTTGTAATTTCTCATCTGCGGAATATCTCAATTTCCCGTCTGCGGAAAGTCGTAATTTCTCATCGATAGAATATTGTAATTTCTCATCTGTAAAATATTGTAATTCCTCATCTGCGGAATATCGCAATTTCTCATCTGTGGAATGTTGTGATTTTTCAACTGTGGAATATTGTAATTTTTCATCTGTGGAATATTGTAATTTTTCATCTATGGAAAGTTGTAATTTCTCATCTGTAAAATATTGTAATATCTTATCCGTGGAATGTCGCGATTTTTCATCTGTGGAATGACGTAATTTCTCATCTGTGGAATGTCGTAATTTCTCGTCTGCGAAATATCGTAATTTCTCATCTGTGGAATGTTGCAATTTCTCATTTGCGGAAAGGCGCAATTTCTCATTTTCGGAATATCGCAATTTCTCATCTGCAAAATATCGTAATTTCTCATCTGTGGAATGTTGCAATTTCTCATTTGCGGAAAGGCGCAATTTCTCATTTTCGGAATATCGCAATTTCTCATCTGCAAAATATCGTAATTTCTCATCAATAAAATATTGTAATTTTTCATCTGTGGAATGTCGCGATTTTTCAAATGTGGAATGTCGCAATTTTTCATCTGTGGAAAACTGTGATATCTTATCTGCAGAATATTGTAATTTCTCATCTGTGGGATTTCTTAATTTCTCATCTGCGAGATATTGTAATTTCCCATCTGCGGAATAATGTAATTTCCCATCTGCGGAATATCGTATTTTCTCATCCGCGGAATACGGCCATTTCTCCGTTTCCGCCTCTCGTTGTCCCTGATTCGAGTTTTCCTTGTATTCCGCCATCAAGGCATCGAGGTCGAGAACTCTCGACCGATAACCATCTTTTCCGAGATGACGTTGTTCGGGGCTTTTTTGGGACGACAACGACTTCGTCCTCGAGCCGTAGATCGGGAAATCGACGTCCGTGACCCTCGTCTCCGTTTGTGGTGATTTCGTCGCGACCGCCGCGGCAACCGGTTCCCCCTCGTTCATACTGGAAAACCTTTTATGATGCGGACGTGGTATTTTCGGAGGAACGTTTCGATTTGATAAATTTGTCAATTTCGATTCGGATGGTGACACCACGTCATTTGCTTCCTCTTTGGGACTTTTCTTCACGACCGCACTCTCCCAAGGCTGGAACGAGTCCCTCCGGACGGGAGACTTCCCTCTCTCTTGAGGCGTCGTCACCACGTCCTCGAACCTCACGGCGTCGTGTGGTAGGGTTTTTCTCCGCCATCTTTCTACGGGTTTCGGAGTGTTTCTTTTCGCCCTCTCGTCTATTTCTTTGAGTTCGAATCCTTCCGCGATCACAACGACCCGCTCGTTCGATTTCCACGCTCTCTCGTCCGCCTTGTTCATACCAGTAACAACGACTTGGGACTCGTCTCGCTCGGCTCCGCCCGGAATAACGATAACTCGGGACTCGTCTTTTCGCATCTCTCCATCCCGTTGCCATTGATTCATTCGAACACCCGTCACACTCGTTGTTAATTGAGGATCGTTCCCGTCTTTCCGTCCTCGTTCGGTTCCGGAACAGCCGAGGAAGCCTTTCGGTGTCGCGGGAACGTCTCTCGTATTATTGACGGTTTTCTCGTTTGTTTTTCCGACAGGAATCGTGGACGTTTTCTCTTCCGTTTGCTCCCAATCTCCCGATTTTGTACGGTATGGCGTTCTCGTATTATCGGTGATTTTCTCGTTCGATATTTCAACCAGAATTGTGGACGTTTTCTCTGTTTGCTCCCAATTCTGATTCATACGGGACAACATTCTCGTATTATCAACGGCTTTCTCGTTCGGTATTTCTACCGTTCGCTCCCAATCCTTTTCACGGCTTGTACGGTACGGCGTTCTCGTATTATCGCCAACTTTCTCGTTTTCCGTTTCTGCTAAAATCCTGGTCGTTTTCTCCACCGTTTGCTCCCAATTCTTACCACGGCTCATTCTCGGATGATTGACAGCTTTCTCGTTCAGTATTTCGACCGGAGACTTGGACGTTTTCTCTTCCGTTCTCTCCCAATCCTTATCACGGCTCATTCTCGGATGATTGATGGCTTTCTCGTTCGGCATTTCGACCGGAATCCTGGACATTTTTTCTTTCGTTCTCTCCCAATCCTTCTCACGGCTCGTTCTCATAAGATTGGCAGCTTTCTCATTTGTTAAATCGACCGATATTGTGGACGTTTTATCTTCCATTCGCTCCCAATCCTGACGATACGACATTCTCGTATTATTGACAGATTTCTCATTTGTTATATCGATCGGAATTGTGGACGTTTTATCTTCCGTTCGCTCCCAATCCTTACGATACGACATTTTCGTATTATCGACGAATTTCTCGTTTTCCATTTCTACTGAAATCCTGGTAGTTTTTTCCTCCCAATCCTTACAATATGGCGTTCTTGTATTATTGACGGATTTCTCGTTTTCCGTTTCTACTGAAATCCTGGTTGTTTTTTCCTCCGTTTGCTCCCGATCCTTATTCCAGTTCATTCGGAACAACGGTCTCGTATTTTCGTCCACTTTCTCGTTTTCCGTTTCTACCGTTTTCCGTTTCTCCTCCTGATTCGTTCTCGCCGACGCCGCCACGTGTTGCCCGCCCCAACTTTTCTTCTTCCCATCCATCACTTCTCTCGCGACGCCGTCTTCCAAATCCTTCGCTTTCGGTTCGGCCTGAAATTCAAGATGGCGGGCCCAGATTACGCCGATGCCGCCGTCCGTCTTGTGCCGTTCTCTCGTGGTTTTCCGACTCCGCAACGTGACCGCTTTGTCCTCCGGTACCGTCGCCACGGCCTCGCTCCGGACCCGTTCGCCGACCGTTTGGAGGATTTCGTACCGTGGTTCGATCCGTTGATACCTCAACGGGTCCTCCTCGTCGTCGTCGAATCTCGTTTTCTGGAATTTTTCGTCCTCCGGCGGGATTTTCCTCACTTTTTCGACGCTCTCGTCCGCTTCCGCTTTGAGTCGACTCGCGGACACCGTATGTCGTTCCACGTTGTGATCGAACATCATCGCCCGGACGGTTTTGACGCCCGGATTTTGCCTCTCGTTGACAAAATTTCCATCGTTCTCGGTGGTTTTCGCTGTCTGCGGAGATTTCCACAGAATCGCGGACTCATTGGACCTCCGTGTTTTTGTTCTCTCCTTCTGGAACAACAAATGGAAAATATCTCAATTACATTAAAAATATTTTTGTAAGAAAAAATACAAAAAATTTTTCTAAAAATACAAATGAAAAATATTACAATTATATTACAAATATTTTTGTAAGGAAAATTAAAAAAATATTTCTAAAAATACAAATGAAAAATATTACAATTATATTACAAATATTTTTGTAAGGAAAATTAAAAAAATATTTCAAAAAATACAAATGAAAAATATTACAATTATATTACAAATATTTTTTGTAAGAAAAAATACAAAAAATATTTCTAAAATACAAATGAAAAATATTACAATTATATTACAATATTTTTTGTAAGAAAAAATACAAAAAAAATTTCTAAAATACAAATGAAAAATATTACAATTATATTACAAATATTTTTGTAAGGAAAATTAAAAAAATATTTCAAAAAATACAAATGAAAAATATTACAATTATATTACAAATATTTTTTGTAAGAAAAAATACAAAAAATATTTCTGAAAATACAAATGAAAAATATTACAATTATATTACAAATATTTTTATAAGGAAAAATACAAAAAATATTTCTAAAATACAAATGAAATATATTACAATTATATTACAATATTTTTGTAAGAAAAAATACAAAAAATATCTCTAAAAATACTCAAAAAATTACAAAAAGTAACAAAAAATACAAAAATTATAACAATTATAAGAAATATAATAAAAAATATTTCTAAGTGACATCTATGGTTGTTAGTCATCAACACAAGTGCAATATGCAACTCTATGGTAATTACCCGTGTAATTATACCATAGAGATATTCAAAAATATTTCTAAAAATACTCAAAAAATAACAAAACGTAACAAAAAGTAACAAAAACTACAAAAAATTATAACAATTATAAGAAATATAATAAAAATATTTCTAAGTGATGTCTATGGTTGTATTCAAAAATATTTCTCAAAATATTTACAGAAAAGTATTGAAAGAAAATTGTATAAAAATATTTGCAGGAATATTAATTAAAATATTGATTAAAATATTTGCAGAAATATTAATTAAAATATGGAATAAAATATTTGCAGAAATATTAATTAAAATATGGATTAAAATATTTGCAGAAATATTCATAAAAATATTTTTAGAAATATTCCAAAAAATGTTTGTGAGAAATATTCATTAATTAAAATATTTGCAGAAATATGCACAAAATATATTAAGAAAAAATATTCACGGATATATTCATAAAAACGGTTGCATAAACATTTACCAAAATATATTCAGAAATATATTTGCAAGAAATATTTTTAAAAAACATTTGCATGAAATATCCGGAAAATCATTTGTAGAAATATTCACAAAAATATTTGCAGAAATATTCACAAAAATATTCATAAAAATAGTTGTGTAAATATTCATCGAAATACGTTTGCAGAAATATTCATGAAAACTAATTAAAATATTAATTGTAAAAATAGTCTCAAAAATATTCCCAAAATATTTGCAGAAATATTCCTTAAGATATTCATAGAAATATTCACAAAAATATTTGCAGAAATATTCACAAAAATATTCATAAAAATAATTGCGTAAATATTCATCAAAATAAATTTGCGGAAATGTTCATGAAAATTAATTAAAATATTAATTGTAAAAATAGTCTCAAAAATATAGTTGCAAAAATATTCCCGAAATATTTGCAGAAATATTCCTTAAAATATTCATAGAAATATTCACAAAAATATTTGCAGAAATATTCACGAAAATATTCATAAAAATAGTTGCGTAAATATTTATCAAAATAAGTTTGCGGAAATGTTCATGAAAATTAATTAAAATATTAATTGTAAAAATAGTTGCAAAAATATTCCCGAAATATTTGCAGAACTATTCATATAAATATTCACAAAAATATTTGCAGAAATATTCACGAAAATATTCATAAAAATAGTTGCGTAAATATTCATCAAAATAAGTTTGCGGAAACGTTCATGAAAATTAATTAAAATATTAATTGTAAAAATAGTCTCAAAAATAGTTGCAAAAATATTCCCGAAATATTTGCAGAAATATTCCTTAAAATATTCATAGAAATATTCACAAAAAACATTTGCAGAAATATTCACAAAAATATTTGCAGAAATATTCACGAAAATATTCATAAAAATAGTTGCGTAAATATTCATCGAAATAAGTTTGCCGAAATGTTCATGAAAATTAATTAAAATATTAATTGTAAAAATAGTTGCAAAAATATTCCCGAAATATTTGCAGAACTATTCATATAAATATTCACAAAAATATTTGCAGAAATATTCACGAAAATATTCATAAAAATAGTTGCGTAAATATTCATCGAAATAAGTTTGCGGAAACGTTCATGAAAATTAATTAAAATATTAATTGTAAAAATAGTTGCAAAAATATTCCCGAAATATTTGCAGAACTATTCATATAAATATTCACAAAAATATTTGCAGAAATATTCACGAAAATATTCATAAAAATAGTTGCGTAAATATTCATCAAAATACGTTTGCCGAAATGTTCATGAAAATTAATTAAAATATTAATTGTAAAAATAGTTGCAAAAATATTCCCGAAATATTTGCAGAACTATTCATATAAATATTCACAAAAATATTTGCAGAAATATTCACGAAAATATTCATAAAAATAGTTGCGTAAATATTCATCAAAATACGTTTGTGGAAATATTCATGAAAATTAATTAAAATATTAATTGTAAAAATAGTTGCAAAAATATTCCCGAAATATTTGCAGAACTATTCATATAAATATTCACAAAAATATTTGCAGAAATATTCACGAAAATATTCATAAAAATAGTTGCGTAAATATTCATCAAAATAAGTTTGCGGAAACGTTCATGAAAATTAATTAAAGTATTAATTGTAAAAATAGTCTCAAAAATAGTTGCAAAAATATTCCCGAAATATTTGCAGAAATATTCCTTAAGATATTCATAGAAATATTCACAAAAATATTTGCAGAAATATTCACGAAAATATTCATAAAAATAGTTGCGTAAATATTCATCAAAATAAGTTTGCGGAAACGTTCATGAAAATTAATTAAAATATTAATTGTAAAAATAGTCTCAAAAATAGTTGCAAAAATATTCCCGAAATATTTGCAGAAATATTCCTTTAAATATTCACAAAAACATTTGCAGAAATATTCACGAAAATATTCATAAAAATAGTTGCGTAAATATTCATCGAAATAAGTTTGCCGAAATGTTCATGAAAATTAATTAAAATATTAATTGTAAAAATAGTTGCGTAAATATTCATCGAAATAAGTTTGCGGAAACGTTCATGAAAATTAATTAAAATATCAATTGTAAAAATAGTCGCAGAATTAGTCCCAAAAATATTCCCGAAATATTTGCAGAAATATTCCTTAAAATATTCATAGAAATATTCACAAAAATATTTGCAGAAATATTCACGAAAATATTCATAAAAATAGTTGCGTAAATATTCATCGAAATAAGTTTGCCGAAATGTTCATGAAAATTAATTAAAATATTAATTGTAAAAATAGTTGCGTAAATATTCATCGAAATAAGTTTGCGGAAACGTTCATGAAAATTAATTAAAATATCAATTGTAAAAATAGTCGCAGAATTAGTCCCAAAAATATTCCCGAAATATTTGCAGAAATATTCCTTAAAATATTCATAGAAATATTCACAAAAATATTTGCAGAAATATTCACGAAAATATTCATAAAAATAGTTGCGTAAATATTCATCAAAATACGTTTGCGGAAATGTTCATGAAAATTAATTAAAATATTAATTGTAAAAATAGTCTCAAAAATATTCCCGAAATATTTGCAGAAATATTCCTTAAAATATTCACTATATATATATATATATATATATATTCAGAAGTATGGCCATCGGTCGGGAGGGATCGTATGGTGTACTTTTCCCATTCCGTGTCTCCATGGCAACACTTTCTCCATGGCAACACCTCATTCAGAAAAAGCAATTAATCCCATTAATCCTATTACAATTAAGTCATTAAAATAGGACAATTAAAGGGAAACCATGCCCTATTCACCTCTGGGAGGACTTCCTGTGCTTCCATGTTGTACTTCCGGGTCAAATCCGTCGAACTTTCGGCTCTCGTTTCGGTCGTCGCCGACGGGGAGGAGAAACTGCTGGAAGGAAATTGTGGGTCGTTGTCAGAATATTTAATATTTAACAAAAATCATTTGATATTTAATTACCATTTTTTAAAAAAATATTTAATCCTTGATTATTTATAATATTTATATTATAACATGCTAATATATTTATTTAATATTATATTAAACTAGCGGTGCCCGGCCACGCGTTGCTGTGGCGAAGTCTGGTGGTCTGGGAAATAAAGTCTTGAGGAATTGGTGGTAGTTAAGGTAAAGGGTCAACGTTTTCCCCTGACGGAGCTTAGCCTTCTAACTGGCAGCAATTGGATAAAAACAATTATTCCTCTCCCTCTAATTAGGATTTTATTTTTGTTTTATTTTTGTTGTATGAACGTAGAGGCATGGATGAGGGGTTGTGCTGCCAAGTTTAGTGTTTCTGGGACGTGTCGTTTTGTTGTTTTGTCCTCGGCCGAAACGCCACTACCTTTTTATATATATAGATAATAACAGATAATTATAATGACATATATATTAGGACTTTATTTTTCTTTTCTTTTTGTTGTATGAACGTAGAGGCACGGATGAGGGGTTGTGTTGCCAAGTTTAGTGTTTCTGGGATGTGTAGTTTTGTTGTTTTGTCCTCGGCCGAAACGCCACTACCTTTTTATATATATAGATAATAACAGATAATTGTAATGACATATATATTAGGACTTTATTTTTCTTTTCTTTTTGTTGTATGAACGTAGAGGCACGGATGAGGGGTTGTGTTGCCAAGTTTAGTGTTTCTGGGATGTGTAGTTTTGTTGTTTTGTCCTCGGCCGAAACGCCACTACCTTTTTATATATATAGATAATAACAGATAATTGTAATGACATATATATTAGGACTTTATTTTTCTTTTCTTTTTGTTGTATGAACCTAGAGGCACGGATGAGGGGTTGTGCTGCCAAGTTTCGTGTTTCTGGGATGTGTAGTTTTGTTGTTTTGTCCTGGGCCGAAACGTCACTACCCTTTTATATATATATATATATATATATATATATATATATATGGCTTATCTATCTATATATATAAAAGAGTGATGGCATCACGGCGACCCACAAAACAACAAAACTACAGGCCCCCCACCCTCGAAATTTGACAACACAACCCATCATCCACGCCTCTAGGTTGATACAACAAAAGGAAAAGAAAAATAAAGTCCTAATTTGAGAGAGAGGAATAATTGCTCGTATCCAATTGCTGCCAGTTAGAAGGCTAAGCTCCTCCAACTTGGTCTCCTAGCAACCCAATAAAAAATAATAAAAAACACTAAAAATTGATACAATAAAATACTATAATAACAGAAAATAACTAAAAATAATACAAGAAAATAATAAAATATAATAAATAAAAAGATAACTTACCATAAAATTAATTAAAAATTACAAATAACGTCAAATAAAAATTACACAACAATTTTTAACCAATACCACCACCACTTTGCCACAGCAACGCGTGGCCGGGCACAGCTAGTATATATATATATATATATTTATATGGCTTATATTAACATTAATGATTGAATAGTATATTAATTATATTTATTTAATAATATTCATAAATATATTGTAATATGATATATTCCTAATTTGCTTTCGTCCGAAATAAGTAATAATAATCTACAAATAATATTATCCAAATATATGGATAAGTAGAATGAGGAAAGTCGAACTCACAGCTTCGTCAATTCCGACGAGAGCGGTCGCGAGCGAAAGGACCGCCGGACGTGACCCGGTTTGACCTCCACGTTCTCGGCGGTCAGTTCCTTGATCCTCTGCTGGACGTTGGTCGCCTTCGTCGTCCCGCCCACCACGTTTCCGGTGTCCGGCGAGACGGGGAAATCGGCAAAACGAGACTCCGATGTTTCCTTCCTCGAGGCCTCGTTCTGAACGGGATCCCGGTCCGACGAGTCGATCGATCGGGATTTCCTCGACGATTCCGTTTCCTTATTTTCCAGGGAAACCGACTTCCGAGTTTCGAATTCCGACGGGTCGATCCCAATTAATCCGAACGGCTTCTGTATCACGTTCTTGACTGGATCTGGTTCCGACGAGGATTTGTTCACAACGGGATCTGGTTTGGACCGGTCGGTCGATCCCGATTTCCTCAACAACTCGACCCCCTTATTTTCGGGGGGAACGGACTTCCGGGTTTCGAATTTATTCACAATGGGATCTTGTTTTGGTGAGTCGACGCTAACAAATTTGTTCGTCACGGGATCCAGTTTTGATCGGTCCACTCCAATTAATCCAGACGACTTCTTCTGCATCTCGCTCTGAATGGGATCCTGCTTCGACGAGTCGACTCCAATTAATTTGTTGGTAACGAGATCTGGTTTCGACGAGTCGATTCCAATCCATCCTGACGGCTGCTGCATCTCGTTCTTCGCAGGAAACATTTTTGACGACGACTCGATTAAAATCGACGGCTTCTTCTGTATCTCGCTCTTAACGGGATCCGGTTTCGGCGAGTCGATCAATCCGGATTTCTTCTGCGGCGACGATTCGACCGGCGTTCCAATTAATTTCTTCACAACGGGATCCTGTTTTGATGAATCGACTCTGGTGAATTTCTTCGTAACGGGATCCGATTTCAACAAGTCGACTCCAATGAATTTCTTCACGACGGGATCTGGTTTGGATGTGTCAATCAATCCAGACTTCTGCGGTGACGACTTGTCCGACGTTTCAATTAATTTGTTCGTACTGGGATCCGTTTTTGATGAGTCGATTCCAATTGACTTGTTTGTAATGGGATCCGGTTTTGACGAGTCGACTCTGACGAATTTCTTTGTAACAGGATCCGTTTGCGACAAGTCGACTCCAATTAATTTATTCGCAACGGGATCCGGTTTTGACGTGTCAATCAATCCTGACTTCTTCTGCGGCGACGACTCGACCGCCGTTCCGATTAACTTGCTCACAACGGGATCCGGTTTTGATGAATCGACTCCAATGAATTTCTTCATAACAGGATCCGATTTTGACGAGTCGATTCCAATTGACTTGTTTCTAATGGGATCTGGTTTTGATGAATCAACTCCAATTAATTTCTTTGCAATGGGATCCGGTTTGGACGAGTCGATTCCAATGAATTTCTTCATAACAGGATCCATTTGTGACGAGTCGACTCCAATTAATTTATTCGCAACGGGATCCGGTTTTGATGTGTCAATCAATCCGGACTTCTTCTGCGGCGACGACTCGACCGCCGTTCCGATTAACTTGCTCATAACGGGATCCGGTTTTGATGAGTCAATTCCAATTGATTTCTTCATAACGGGATCCATTTTTGACGAGTCGATTCCAACTGACTTGTTTGTAACGGGATCCGGTTTTGACGAGTCGACTCCGATGAATTTCTTCGCAACGGGATCCGGTTTTGATGTGTCAATCAATCCTGATTTCTTATGTGGTGACGACTCAACCGCCGTTCCGATTAAATTCTTCGTAACGGGATCCGATTTTAATGAGTCAATTCCAATTAGTTTATTCACAACGGGATCCGGTTTTGACGTGTCAATCAATCCTGACTTCTTCTGCGGCGACGATTCGGCCGACGTTCCAATTAAATTCTTTGTAACGGGATCTGGTTTTGATGAATCAACTCCGATTAATTTCTTCGTAACGGGATCTGGTTTTGATGAATCAACTCCGATGAATTTCTTCGTAACGGGATCCGGTTTTGATGAATCAACTCCGATGAATTTCTTCGTAACGGGATCTGGTTTTGATGAATCAACTCCGACGAATTTCTTCGTAACGGGATCCGGTTTTGATGAATCAACTCCGATGAATTTCTTCGTAACGGGATCCGGTTTTGATGAATCAACTCCGACGAATTTCTTCGTAACGGGATCCGGTTTTGATGAATCAACTCCGATGAATTTCTTCGTAACGGGATCCGGTTTTGATGAATCAACTCCGACGAATTTCTTCGTAACGGGATCCGGTTTTGATGAATCAACTCCGATGAATTTCTTCGTAACGGGATCTGGTTTTGATGAATCAACTCCGATGAATTTATTCGTAACGGGATCCGGTTTTGATGAATCAACTCCGACGAATTTCTTCGTAACGGGATCCGGGTTTTGATGAATCAACTCCGATGAATTTCTTCGTAACGGGATCCGGTTTTGATGAATCAACTCCGATGAATTTCTTCGTAACGGGATCCGGTTTTGATGAATCAACTCCGACGAATTTCTTCGTAACGGGATCCGGTTTTGATGAATCAACTCCGATGAATTTCTTCGTAACGGGATCCGGTTTTTGATGAATCAACTCCGATGAATTTCTTCGTAACGGGATCCGGTTTTGACGTGTCACTCAACCCGGACTTCCTCTGCGTTTCGACCGCCGTTTCCTTATTTTCGGGCGAAACGGACTTCCGGTTTTCGAACCTCGCCGTCAGGTCCGTCGACAGCGGCCGCGGCTTCCTCGCCCACGGCTTCTCGGGGTCGTCGGGGCCCCGTTTGGGGTCGAGGAAGATGGCCGACAACGGCCGGGCGGGGGGGGGGAGCGGCGAGGTCACCCTCGAGGGGGGGCGTGGTCTCGTTTCCGGTCCGTTTCCGTGGATATTCGTCTCGTTTTTTCTCCCCGTTCGAGGAGGACGGCGGGTCTCCACTCGCGGACACGGATCCTCGGCCGGTTTCGGATTCGGGGTCGTCTTGAAGGCCGGTTTCACGGCGGCGAAGGTCTCGGCGGGACGACCCTCTCGAGAAAGGTCGGGGGGTCAAGCGTGGCCGGAACGTGGTCGGAGGCATCGCGGTCGGGACGAATTTGTCGCTCGTGTCGGAGAGCGAAGCGGCGAACGCCCGTCGGAGGTCGGCGATGGTGGTGGGGGTCAAGGGGGCGTCGACCTCCGTCGCCATGGCGATCGGTTATGGGATGGAGGCGGAAGTCGTCACCTGTCGGAAGAGGAAACGAAAAAAGATTGAAATACGAGCGGAAATCCGGACGAAATTCGGAAAATGGCTCGACGAAATTGCGAAATTATCAACATTCCGACCCGGATTATCAATATTATTTAAATATATAAATATATAAATATAATATGAAATAATGTTAATATTAATATAATACGATAATTATATAATATAATATAATAATTTTAATATGAAACATAATGTCAATATAATAATGTAAAATATGAAATATAATATATGAAATATAATGTTAATATAATATAATATGATATAATAATTTAATAGGAAATATTGTCAATATAGTATAATATGATAATAATATAATATAATAATTTAATAGGAATTAATGTCAACATAATATATGATAATAATAAAAAAATATATATAATATGAAATATAATGTTGATATAATATCATAATATATAATATAATAATTTAATATGAAATAATGTCAATATAATATGATATAATATATGAAATAATGTTAATATTAATATAATACGATAATTATATAATATAATAATTTAATATGAAACATAATGTCAATATAATAATGTAAAATATGAAATATAATATATGAAATATAATGTTAATATAATATAATATGATATAATAATTTAATAGGAAATATTGTCAATATAGTATAATATGATAATAATATAATATAATAATTTAATAGGAAATAATGTCAACATAATATATGATAATAATAAAAAAAATATATATAATATGAAATATAATGTTGATATAATATCATAATATATAATATAATAATTTAATATGAAATAATGTCAATATAATATGATATAATATATGAAATAATGTTAATATTAATATAATACGATAATTATATAATATAATAATTTAATATGAAACATAATGTCAATATAATAATATAAAATATGAAATATAATATATGAAATATAATGTTAATATAATATAATATGATATAATAATTTAATAGGAAATATTGTCAATATAGTATAATATGATAATAATATAATATAATAATTTAATAGGAAATAATGTCAACATAATATATGATAATAATAAAAAAATATATATAATATGAAATATAATGTTGATATAATATCATAATATATTTTATATATATATATATATATATATATATATATATATATATATATAATTATACCTGAATCATTTTTCTGGTGGCATTTTCGTCAGTCACGAAAAGATCTGTGGATTGAAACAAAGAAGAAACATTGTATGATAATATTCATATTATTGACATTATTATATTTTATATTATTATATTATATTATATTATTATCATATATTATGTTGACATTATTTCCTATTAAATTATTATATTATATTATTATCATGTTATACTATATTGACAATATTTCCTATTAAATTATTATATCATATTATATTATATTAACATTATATTTCATATATTATATTTCATATTTTACATTATTATATTGACATTATGTTTTCATATTAAATTATTATATTATATAATTATCGTATTATATTAATATTAACATTATTTCATATTATATTATATCATATTATATTGACATTATTTCATATTAAATTATTATATTATATATTATGATATTATATCAACATTATATTTCATATTTATATATATATATTTTATTATTATCATATATTATGTTGACATTATTTCCTATTAAATTATTATATTATATTATCATCATATTATACTATATTGACAATATTTCCTATTAAATTATTATATCATATTATATTATATTAACATTATATTTCATATATTATATTGACATTATGTTTCATATTAAATTATTATATTATATTATATAATTATCGTATTATATTAATATTAACATTATATTTCATATTATATTATATCATATTATATTGACATTATTTCATATTAAATTATTATATTATATATTATGATATTATATCAACATTATATTTCATATTATATATATATATTTATTATTATTATTATGTTGACATGTTTCATATTAAATTATTATATTATATTATCATATATTGACATATCATATTATATTATGTTATTGTATTATTATATTTCATATTATAATTATATTGACATTATATTTCATAGATTATATTATACCTATATTATATTTCATATTATATTATTATATTATTATATTATTATATTATATTATAATTATAGTGACATATTTCATATTATATTATATTATATTATTATTATATTATAGTAACATATTTCATATTATAATATATTATCATATTATTATATTTCATATATATTTTATTATTATATTGACATTTTTATATTGCATATATTATTATATTATTATTATATCGACATTATTTTATTGCATATATTATTATATTATTATTATATCGACATTATTTTATTGCATATATTATTATATTATTATTATATTGACATTATTTTATTGCATATATTATTATTATATTGACATTATTTCATTGCATATATTATTATATTATTATTATATTGACATTATTTTATTGCATATATTATTATTATATTGACATTTTATATTGCATATATTATTATTATATTATTATTGTATTGACATTATTTTATTGCGTATATTATTATTATATTGACATTATTATAATATTGACATTATATTATATTATTATTTATTATTATTATTGTATTGACATTATTTTATTGAATGTATTATTATATTATTATTATATTGACATTATTTTATTGCATATATTATTATATTATTATTATATTGACATTATTTTATTGCATATATTATTATTATATTGACATTATTTTATTGCATATATTATTTTATTATTATTATATTGACATTATTTTATTGCATATATTATTATTATATTATTATTATATTGACATTTTTATTATTATTATATTGACATTATTTTATTGCATATATTATTATTATATTGACATTATTTTATTGCATATATTATTATTATATTATTATTATATTGACATTATTTTATTACATATATTATTATTATAGTGACATTATTTTATTGCATATATTATTATTATATTATTATTATATTGACATTATTTTATTATATTGACATTTTTATATTGCATATATTATTATTTTATTATTATTATATTGACATTATTTTATTGCATATATTATTATTATATTATTATTATATTGACATTTTTATATTGCATATATTATTATTTTATTATTATTATATTGACATTATTTTATTGCATATATTATTATATTGACATTATTTTATTGCATATATTATTTTATTATTATTATATTGACATTATTTTATTGCATATATTATTATATTATTATTATTATATTGACATTTTTATTATTATTATATTGACATTATTTTATTGCATATATTATTATTGACATTATTTTATTGCATATATTATTATTAATTATTATTATTATTATTATTATTATTATTATTATTATGTTCACATTATAATATCATATTATATTATATTATATTTGCATTTTTACATTTAATTACATTCTATTATGTCCTTCGGGCTCCCATTGAAAACCCCGGGCGACCTTTGACCGGCCCCGATTATCTTAAGAGTCACGTGACCTCTTGCGCTCGTTAAGTTGATCGTAACGAGGCTAATTAGGGTTGAATTCCAGGCTGAGAAAAGCTATTTAAAGCCTCCGAACAAAACGAAAGGAGAGCCACTCGATATTATTATATTATATTATTTTATATTATTTCATCATCATAATATATTATAATTTTATAATATAAATATAAATATAAAATAATAAATATAAATGAATTAAATATAAAATAATATTATTTTATAAAATATATAAAATAATATATAAGAATATAAAATATAATAAAATATAATAATATTATTATATTTTATATTATTTCATTATTATTATATATTATATTTTATAAAATAATATTATTTTTATATTATTTTATTATTATTATATATTATTATATTTTATATACATATATTATTTTATATCATTTCATCATCATATTATATTATAATATAATTTTATAATATAAATATAAATATAAATGAATATAAATATAAAATAATATTATTTTATAAAATAATATAAAATAATATATAAGAATATAAAATATAATAAAATATAATAATATTATTATATTTTATATTATTTTATTATTATTATATATTATATACATATATTATTTTATATTATTTTATTATTGTTATATATTATTATATTTTATAAAATAATATTATTTTATATTATTTTATTATTATTATATATTATTATATTTTATATACATATATTATTTTATATTATTTCATCATCATATTATATTATAATATAATTTTATAATATAAATATAAATATAAATGAATATAAATATAAAATAATATTATTTTATAAAATAATATAAAATAATATATAAGAATATAAAATATAATAAAATATAATAATATTATTATATTTTATATTATTTTATTATTATTATATATTAATATACATATATTATTTTATATTATTTTATTATTGTTATATATTATTATATTTTATAAAATAATATTATTTTATATTATTTTATTATTATTATATATTATTATATTTTATATACATATATTATTTTATATATTTCATCATCATATTATATTATAATATAATTTTATAAATATAAATATAAATATAAATGAATATAAATATAAAATAATATTATTTTATAAATAATATAAACTAATATATAAGAATATAAAATATAATAAAATATAATATTATTATATTTTATATTATTTCATTATTATTATATATTATATTTTACATACATATATTATTTTATATTATTTTATTATTATTATATATTATTATATTTTATATACATATATTATTTTATATTATTTCATCATCATATTATATTATAATATAATTTTATAATATAAATATAAATATAAATGAATATAAATATAAAATAATATTATTTTATAAAATAATATAAAATAATATATAAGAATATAAAATATAATAAAATATAATAATATTATTATATTTTATATTATTTTATTATTATTATATATTATATACATATATTATTTTATATTATTTTATTATTGTTATATATTATTATATTTTATAAAGTAATATATTTTAATATTATTTTATTATTATTATATATTATTATATTTTATATACATATATTTATTTTATATTATTTTATTATTATTATATATTATTATATTTTATATACATATATTATTTTATATTATTTTATTATTATTATATATTATTTTATTTTATATACATATATTATTTTATATTATTATATTTTATATTCATATAAACTAATATAAGAATAATAAATTAATAAAATAAAAATAATATAAAATACATTATATAATAATATAAAATATAATATATAATAATAATATATAATAATACAATAATATAAAACAAATTAATAAAACAAAAATAATATAAAATACATTATATAATAATATAAAATATAATTAATAAAATAATATAATAATATATAATAATACAATAATATAAAAACAAATTAATAAAATAAAAATAATATAAAATACATTATATAATAAAAATAAAATAAAATAAATAATATATAATAATACAATAATATAAAACAAATTAATAAAACAAAAATAATATAAAATACATTATATAATAAAATAAAATGATAATAATATATAATAATACAATAATATAAAATAAATTAATAAAACAAAAATAATATAAAATACATTATATAATAAAATAAAATAATAATAATATATAATACAATAATATAAAACAAATTAATAAAACAAAAATAATATAAAATACATTATATAATAATATAATATAATAATATATAATAATACAATAATATAAAACAATAAAACAAAAATAATATAAAATACATTATATAATAAAATAAAATAATAAAATAAAATAATAAAATAAAATAATAAAAATATATAATACAATACTATAAAATAATTAATAAAAAATATAAAATACATTATATAATAAAATAAAATATAATAATATAATAATATAATAATATAATAATATATAATAATACAATAATATAAAATAAATTAATAAATCAAAAATAATATAAAATACATTATATAATAAAATAATTTTAATAAAATAATAAAATAAAATAAATAAAATAATAAAAATAATATAATATAATCATATATAATAATACTATGAATTATATATAAAATAAACTAAAGTAAAATGTAAAAGACGTACCAGCACCTCCTTGGGGTGGCAGTTGGTTGATACATAAACAAATAAACAATGTGTTTACTCATATGCAAATGCAATAAAAAAATCGCATATTATTTGCATTTTGAGCCAAAGCAAAGCACTTGCCTCCTTCCCGGGCTTCGTCGGCTTCATGCAAATGAGGGGGCGTGTTTATGCAAATGAGGGGCGGGGGTTAAAGCAGAGCCTTTAATCCTTCATTACGGCCAATTGACCTCGTTAAGGAATCATTAATCTCGTTTAGGAATGCATTCGGCAAGGCAAGGCCATATACATAGATAGATCAGAACAGTAACAATAATATTAAAATAATCCTATAAATACTATTTTATTTTATTATTATTATTACTTTTTTTTCTTTTTTTTCTATTATTATTATTATTATATATTTTATTTTGTATCACTGTATATTATATATATATTATTGTAATTGTCTATTATTATTATTATTATTATATTTTATATTATTTTGTATCACTGTATTTGTATTATATATATATTATTGTAATTATTATTATTATATATTTTATATTATTTTGTATCACTGTATTTATATTATATATATATATTATTGTAATTGTCTATTATTATTATTATTATTATTATTATTATTATTAATATATTTTATATATTATTTTGTATCACTGTATTTGTATTATATATATATTATTGTAATTATTATTATAATATATTTTATATTATTTTGTATCACTGTATTTGTATTATATATATATATTGTAATTATTATTACAAGTATATTTATATTATTTTGTATCACTGTATTTGTATTATATATATATTATTGTAATTATTATTATTATTATATTTTATATTATTTTGTATCACTGTATTTGTATTATATATATATATTATTGTAATTATTATTATAATATATTTTATATTATTTTGTATCACTGTATTTGTATTATATATATATTATTGTAATTATTATTATAATATATTTTATATTATTTTGTATCATTGTATTTATATTATATATATATATTATTGTAATTATTATTATAATATATTTTATATTATTTTGTATCACTGTATTTGTACTATATATATATTATTGTAATTATTATTATAATATATTTTATATTATTTTGTATCACTGTATTTATATTATATATATATATTATTGTAATTGTCTATTATTATTATTATTATTATTATATATTTTATATATTATTTTGTATCACTGTATTTGTATTATATATATATTATTGTAATTATTATTATAATATATTTTATATTATTTTGTATCACTGTATTTGTATTATATATATATATTATTGTAATTATTATTATAATATATTTTATATTATTTTGTATCACTGTATTTGTATTATATATATATATTATTGTAATTATTATTATAATATATTTATATTATTTTGTATCACTGTATTTGTACTATATATATATTATTGTAATTGTCTATTATTATATTATTATTATTATATATTTTATATATTATTTTGTATCACTGTATTTGTATTATATATATATTATTGTAATTATTATTATAATATATTTTATATTATTTTGTATCACTGTATTTGTATTATATATATATTATTGTAATTATTATTATAATATATTTTATATTATTTTGTATCACTGCATTTGTATTATATATATTATTGTAATTATTATTATAATATATTTTATATTATTTTGTATCACTGTATTTGTATTATATATATATTATTGTAATTATTATTATAATATATTTTATATTATTTTGTATCATTGTATTTATATTATATATATATATTATTGTAATTATTATTATAATATATTTTATATTATTTTGTATCACTGTATTTGTACTATATATATATTATTGTAATTATTATTATAATATATTTTATATTATTTTGTATCACTGTATTTATATTATATATATATTATTGTAATTGGTCTATTATTATTATTATTATTATTATATATTTATATATTATTTTGTATCACTGTATTTGTATTATATATATATTATTGTAATTATTATTATAATATATTTTATATTATTTTGTATCACTGTATTTGTATTATATATATATTATTGTAATTATTATTATAATATATTTTATATTATTTTGGTATCACTGCATTTGTATTATATATATTATTTGTAATTATTATTATAATATATTTTATATTATTTTGTATCACTGTATTTGTATTATATATATTATTGTAATTATTATTATAATATATTTTATATTATTTTGTATCACTGTATTTGTATTATATATATTATTGTAATTATTATTATAATATATTTTATATTATTTTGTAACACTGTATTTGTATTATATATATATTATTGTAATTATTATTATAATATATTTTATATTATTTTGTATCACTGTATTTGTATTATATATATATTATTGTAATTATTATTACAATATATTTTATATTATTTTGTATCACTGTATTTATATTATATATATATTATTGTAATTATTATTATAATATATTTTATATTATTTTGTATCACTGTATTTGTATTATATATATATTATTGTAATTATTATTACAATATATTTTATATTATTTTGTATCACTGTATTTATATTATATATATATTATTGTAATTATTATTATAATATATTTTATATTATTTTGTATCACTGTATTTATATTATATATATATATTATTGTAATTGTCTATTATTATTATTATATATTTTATATATTATTTTGTATCACTGTATTTGTATTATATCTATATTATTGTAATTATTATAATAATATATATATTATTTTGTATCACTGTATTTGTATATATATATATATATTATTGTAATTATTATTTAATATATTTGATATTATTTTGTATCACTGTATTTGTATTATATATATATTATTGTAATTATTATTATAATATATTTTATATTATTTTGTATCATTGTATTTATATTATATATATATATTATTGTAATTGTCTATTATTATTATATATTTTATATTTTTTTTGTATCACTGTATTTATATTATATATATATATATTATTGCAATTATATATTTTATATTATTTTGTATCACTGTATTATATATATATATATTATTGTTATTGTAATTATTATATATTTATATATTAT
Source organism: Anolis carolinensis (assembly GCF_035594765.1). Taxonomy (NCBI): domain Eukaryota; kingdom Metazoa; phylum Chordata; class Lepidosauria; order Squamata; family Anolidae; genus Anolis; species Anolis carolinensis. The sequence continues at coordinate 488,172 of NW_026943833.1, read as the reverse complement.
TTTGTATCACTGTATTTATATTATATATATATTATTGCAGTTATTATATATTATTTTGTATCACTGTATTTATAATATATATATATATATATATATATATATATATATATATATATATTATTGTAATTGTCTATTATTATTATATTATATTATTTTGTATCTGTATTTATATTATTATAATATATATAATTGTATTATTATTATTTATTTATTATTATAAATTTTATATATTATTTTGTATCACTGTATTTATATTATATATATATATATTATTGTAATTGTCTATTATTATTATATTATATATTATTTTGTATCTGTATTTATATTATTATTATATATATAATTGTATTATTATTATTTATTTATTATTATAAATTTTATATATTATTTTGTATCACTGTATTTATATTATATATATATATATTATTGTAATTGTCTATTATTATTATATTATATATTATTTTGTATCTGTATTTATATTATTATTATATATATAATTGTATTATTATTATTTATTTATTATTATAAATTTTATATATTATTTTGTATCACTGTATTTATATTATATATATATATATTATTGTAATTGTCTATTATTATTATATTATATATTATTTTGTATCTGTATTTATATTATATATATAAATTTTATTATTATTATTGTCTATTATTGTAATTGTCTATTATTATTATTTATTTTATATTATTTTGTATCACTGTATTTGTATTATATTATATATATATATAATTGTAATTGTCTATTATTATTATATATTTTATATATTTTATGTATCGCTGTATTTATATTATTGTTATTGTCTAATTATTATATATTTTATATATTATTTTGTATCACTGTATTTATATGATATATATAATTGTAATTATTATTATATATTTTATATTATTTTGTATCACTGTATTTATATTATATATATATTATTGTAATTGTCTATTATTATTATATATTTTATATATTTTTGTATCGCTGTATTTATATGATATATAAATATTATTGTAATTATAATTATATATTTTTATATTATTTTGTATCACTGTATTTATATGATATATATATTATTGCAATTATTATATATTATTTTGTATATTAAATTATTATATTATATTATTATCATATTATATGAACATTATATTTCATATTATATTATATCACATTATATTGACATTATTTCATATTAAATTATATTATTATCATATATTAACATTATATAGTAATAAGATTATATCTCTCACAACTAGTATTAAAATAATATAAAATAATAATACAAAATAGGATATAAAATATACAAAAATATATAATAATGATATAATAATAATAATATATAGTAATAATAATAATATACATAGAAAAAAGAAATAATGATAATAATAATAATAATAATAATAACAATAATAATATTTTCTTACATTGTGTATGTATATGAAAGTATATGTATATGGATCTCCATTGAAAACAATGCATTGGGTGTGTTTATCATAGAAGATAATGAAAGATCAAAAGTCTAAAAAAATCCGTCAATCAAAAGGACAAAGTTCGCAAAATTGACGGGAGAAGAAGAAGAAGGAAAACAGGAAAAACAGGAACGAAAGAAAGAAAGAAGAGAAAGTTCGAAGTTCTTTCAATGAAGAGAAATATAAAATAATATATATAATATAATATAATATATATATACTATATAATATATAGTATATAATAAACATAATATAAAATAATATATATTACAACATATTATATATATATATATATACACAAACACACACACTATATAATATATAATAATAAAAATATTATAATGATTATATTACAAATAATATTATATTGCATTGGGAAAGGGTCTCCATAGGAATGTATTATGAGAAATCCCCATAGGAATGCATTGGGAAAAAGCCCCATAGGAATGCATTGCCATAGGAATACATGGGAGAAATCCCCATAGGAATGCATTAAGGACAAACCCCATAGGAATGCATTGGGAAAGAGCCCCATAGGAATGCATTGGAGGGAGTCCCCATAGGAATCCATAGGGAGGGATACCCATAGGGAAGCATTAAGGACAATCCCCATAGGAATGCATTAAGGACCAACCCCATAGGAATGCATTGGGAAAGAGCCCCATAGGAATGCATTGGAGGGAGTCCCCATAGGAACCCATAGGGAGGGATACCCATAGGGAAGCATTAAGGACAATCCCCATAGGAATGCATTAAGGACCAACCCCATAGGAATGCATTGGGAAAGAGCCCCATAGGAATGCTTTGGAGGGAGTCCCCATAGGAATCCATAGGGAGGGATACCCATAGGGAAGCATTAAGGACAAACCCCATAGGAATGCATTGGGAAAGAGCCCCATAGGAATGCATTGGAGGGAGTCCCCATAGGAACCCATAGGGAGGGATACCCATAGGGAAGCATTAAGGACAATCCCCATAGGAATGCATTAAGGACCAACCCCATAGGAATGCATTGGGAAAGAGCCCCATAGGAATGCTTTGGAGGGAGTCCCCATAGGAATCCATAGGGAGGGATACCCATAGGGAAGCATTAAGGACAATCCCCATAGGAATGCATTAAGGACAAACCCCATAGGAATGCATTGGGAAAGAGCCCCATAGGAATGCATTGGAGGGAGTCCCCATAGGAATCCATAGGGAGGGATACCCATAGGGAAGCATTAAGGACAATCCCCATAGGAATGCATTAAGGACCAACCCCATAGGAATGCATTGGGAAAGAGCCCCATAGGAATGCATTGGAGGGAGTCCCCATAGGAACCCATAGGGAGGGATACCCATAGGGAAGCATTAAGGACAATCCCCATAGGAATGCATTAAGGACCAACCCCATAGGAATGCATTGGGAAAGAGCCCCATAGGAATGCTTTGGAGGGAGTCCCCATAGGAATCCATAGGGAGGGATACCCATAGGGAAGCATTAAGGACAAACCCCATAGGAATGCATTGGGAAAGAGCCCCATAGGAATGCATTGGAGGGAGTCCCCATAGGAACCCATAGGGAGGGATACCCATAGGGAAGCATTAAGGACAATCCCCATAGGAATGCATTAAGGACCAACCCCATAGGAATGCATTGGGAAAGAGCCCCATAGGAATGCATTGGAGGGAGTCCCCATAGGAACCCATAGGGAGGGATACCCATAGGGAAGCATTAAGGACAATCCCCATAGGAATGCATTAAGGACAAACCCCATAGGAATGCATTAAGGACAAACCCCATAGGAATGCATTGGGAAAGAGCCCCATAGGAATGCATTAAGGACAAACCCCATAGGAATGCATTGGGAAAGAGCCCCATAGGAATGCATTGGGAAAGAGCCCCATAGGAATGCATTGGAGGGAGTCCCCATAGGAATCCATAGGGAGGGATACCCATAGGGAAGCATTAAGGACAAACCCCATAGGAATGCATTGGGAAAGAGCCCCATAGGAATGCATTAAGGACAAACCCCATAGGAATGCATTGGGAAAGAGCCCCATAGGAATGCATTGGGAAAGAGCCCCATAGGAATGCTTTGGAGGGAGTCCCCATAGGAATCCATAGGGAGGGATACCCATAGGGAAGCATTAAGGACAAACCCCATAGGAATGCATTGGGAAAGAGCCCCATAGGAATGCATTGGGAAAGAGCCCCATAGGAATGCATTGGAGGGAGTCCCCATAGGAATCCATAGGGAGGGATACCCATAGGGAAGCATTAAGGACAAACCCCATAGGAATGCATTGGGAAAGAGCCCCATAGGAATGCATTAAGGACAAACCCCATAGGAATGCATTGGGAAAGAGCCCCATAGGAATGCATTGGGAAAGAGCCCCATAGGAATGCTTTGGAGGGAGTCCCCATAGGAATCCATAGGGAGGGATACCCATAGGGAAGCATTAAGGACAAACCCCATAGGAATGCATTGGGAAAGAGCCCCATAGGAATGCATTGGGAAAGAGCCCCATAGGAATGCTTTGGAGGGAGTCCCCATAGGAATCCATAGGGAGGGATACCCATAGGGAAGCATTAAGGACAAACCCCATAGGAATGCATTGGGAAAGAGCCCCATAGGAATGCATTGGGAAAGAGCCCCATAGGAATGCATTGGAGGGAGTCCCCATAGGAATCCATAGGGAGGGATACCCATAGGGAAGCATTAAGGACAATCCCCATAGGAATGCATTGGGAAAGAGCCCCATAGGAATGCATTAAGGACAAACCCCATAGGAATGCATTGGGAAAGAGCCCCATAGGAATGCATTGGAGGGAGTCCCCATAGGAATCCATAGGGAGGGATACCCATAGGGAAGCATTAAGGACAAACCCCATAGGAATGCATTGGGAAAGAGCCCCATAGGAATGCATTGGGAAAGAGCCCCATAGGAATGCATTGGAGGGAGTCCCCATAGGAACCCATAGGGAGGGATACCCATAGGGAAGCATTAAGGACAATCCCCATAGGAATGCATTAAGGACAATCCCCATAGGAATGCATTAAGGACAAACCCCATAGGAATGCTTTGGAGGGAGTCCCCATAGGAATCCATAGGGAGGGATACCCATAGGGAAGCATTAAGGACAATCCCCATAGGAATGCATTGGGAAAGAGCCCCATAGGAATGCATTGGGAAAGAGCCCCATAGGAATGCTTTGGAGGGAGTCCCCATAGGAATCCATAGGGAGGGATACCCATAGGGAAGCATTAAGGACAAACCCCATAGGAATGCATTGGGAAAGAGCCCCATAGGAATGCTTTGGAGGGAGTCCCCATAGGAATCCATAGGGAGGGATACCCATAGGGAAGCATTAAGGACAAACCCCATAGGAATGCATTGGGAAAGAGCCCCATAGGAATGCATTGGGAAAGAGCCCCATAGGAATGCATTGGAGGGAGTCCCCATAGGAACCCATAGGGAGGGATACCCATAGGGAAGCATTAAGGACAATCCCCATAGGAATGCATTGGGAAAGAGCCCCATAGGAATGCTTTGGAGGGAGTCCCCATAGGAATCCATAGGGAGGGATACCCATAGGGAAGCATTAAGGACAAACCCCATAGGAATGCATTGGGAAAGAGCCCCATAGGAATGCATTGGGAAAGAGCCCCATAGGAATGCTTTGGAGGGAGTCCCCATAGGAATCCATAGGGAGGGATACCCATAGGGAAGCATTAAGGACAAACCCCATAGGAATGCATTGGGAAAGAGCCCCATAGGAATGCATTGGGAAAGAGCCCCATAGGAATGCTTTGGAGGGAGTCCCCATAGGAATCCATAGGGAGGGATACCCATAGGGAAGCATTAAGGACAAACCCCATAGGAATGCATTGGGAAAGAGCCCCATAGGAATGCATTGGGAAAGAGCCCCATAGGAATGCTTTGGAGGGAGTCCCCATAGGAATCCATAGGGAGGGATACCCATAGGGAAGCATTAAGGACAATCCCCATAGGAATGCATTGGGAAAGAGCCCCATAGGAATGCTTTGGAGGGAGTCCCCATAGGAATCCATAGGGAGGGATACCCATAGGGAAGCATTAAGGACAAACCCCATAGGAATGCATTGGGAAAGAGCCCCATAGGAATGCATTGGGAAAGAGCCCCATAGGAATGCTTTGGAGGGAGTCCCCATAGGAATCCATAGGGAGGGATACCCATAGGGAAGCATTAAGGACAAACCCCATAGGAATGCATTGGGAAAGAGCCCCATAGGAATGCATTGGGAAAGAGCCCCATAGGAATGCATTGGAGGGAGTCCCCATAGGAACCCATAGGGAGGGATACCCATAGGGAAGCATTAAGGACAATCCCCATAGGAATGCATTAAGGACAATCCCCATAGGAATGCATTAAGGACAAACCCCATAGGAATGCTTTGGAGGGAGTCCCCATAGGAATCCATAGGGAGGGATACCCATAGGGAAGCATTAAGGACAAACCCCATAGGAATGCATTGGGAAAGAGCCCCATAGGAATGCATTGGGAAAGAGCCCCATAGGAATGCATTAAGGACAATCCCCATAGGAATGCATTAAGGACAAACCCCATAGGAATGCATTGGGAAAGAGCCCCATAGGAATGCATTGGAGGGAGTCCCCATAGGAACCCATAGGGAGGGATACCCATAGGGAAGCATTAAGGACAATCCCCATAGGAATGCATTGGGAGAAATCCCCATAGGATTACATTGGGAGAAATCCCCATAGGAATGCATTGGGAAAGAGCCCCATAGGAATGCATTGGAGGGAGTCCCCATAGGAATCCATAGGGAGGGATACCCATAGGAATGCATTAAGGACAATCCCCATAGGAATGCATTGGGAAAGAGCCCCATAGGAATGCATTGGGAAAGAGCCCCATAGGAATGCTTTGGAGGGAGTCCCCATAGGAATCCATAGGGAGGGATACCCATAGGAATGCATTAAGGACCAACCCCATAGGAATGCATTGGGAAAGAGCCCCATAGGAATGCATTGGGAAAGAGCCCCATAGGAATGCTTTGGAGGGAGTCCCCATAGGAATCCATAGGGAGGGATTCCCATAGGGAAGCATTAAGGACAATTCCCATAGGAATGCATTAAGGACAAACCCCATAGGAATGCATTGGGAAAGAGCCCCATAGGAATGCATTGGAGGGAGTCCCCATAGGAATCCATAGGGAGGGATACCCATAGGAATGCATTAAGGACAAACCCCATAGGAATGCATTGGGAAAGAGCCCCATAGGAATGCATTGGGAAAGAGCCCCATAGGAATGCTTTGGAGGGAGTCCCCATAGGAATCCATAGGGAGGGATTCCCATAGGGAAGCATTAAGGACAATTCCCATAGGAATGCATTAAGGACAAACCCCATAGGAATGCATTGGGAAAGAGCCCCATAGGAATGCTTTGGAGGGAGTCCCCATAGGAATCCATAGGGAGGGATACCCATAGGAATGCATTAAGGACCAACCCCATAGGAATGCATTGGGAAAGAGCCCCATAGGAATGCATTGGGAAAGAGCCCCATAGGAATGCATTGGGAAAGAGCCCCATAGGAATGCTTTGGAGGGAGTCCCCATAGGAATCCATAGGGAGGGATACCCATAGGGAAGCATTAAGGACAAACCCCATAGGAATGCATTGGGAAAGAGCCCCATAGGAATGCATTGGGAAAGAGCCCCATAGGAATGCATTAAGGACAATCCCCATAGGAATGCATTAAGGACAAACCCCATAGGAATGCATTGGGAAAGAGCCCCATAGGAATGCATTGGAGGGAGTCCCCATAGGAACCCATAGGGAGGGATACCCATAGGGAAGCATTAAGGACAATCCCCATAGGAATGCATTGGGAAAGAGCCCCATAGGAATGCATTGGGAGAAATCCCCATAGGATTACATTGGGAGAAATCCCCATAGGAATGCATTGGGAAAGAGCCCCATAGGAATGCATTGGAGGGAGTCCCCATAGGAATCCATAGGGAGGGATACCCATAGGAATGCATTAAGGACAATCCCCATAGGAATGCATTGGGAAAGAGCCCCATAGGAATGCATTGGGAAAGAGCCCCATAGGAATGCTTTGGAGGGAGTCCCCATAGGAATCCATAGGGAGGGATACCCATAGGAATGCATTAAGGACCAACCCCATAGGAATGCATTGGGAAAGAGCCCCATAGGAATGCATTGGGAAAGAGCCCCATAGGAATGCTTTGGAGGGAGTCCCCATAGGAATCCATAGGGAGGGATTCCCATAGGGAAGCATTAAGGACAATTCCCATAGGAATGCATTAAGGACAATCCCCATAGGAATGCATTGGGAAAGAGCCCCATAGGAATGCATTGGAGGGAGTCCCCATAGGAATCCATAGGGAGGGATACCCATAGGAATGCATTAAGGACCAACCCCATAGGAATGCATTGGGAAAGAGCCCCATAGGAATGCATTGGGAAAGAGCCCCATAGGAATGCATTGGGAAAGAGCCCCATAGGAATGCTTTGGAGGGAGTCCCCATAGGAATCCATAGGGAGGGATACCCATAGGGAAGCATTAAGGACAAACCCCATAGGAATGCATTGGGAAAGAGCCCCATAGGAATGCATTGGGAAAGAGCCCCATAGGAATGCATTAAGGACAATCCCCATAGGAATGCATTAAGGACAAACCCCATAGGAATGCATTGGGAAAGAGCCCCATAGGAATGCATTGGAGGGAGTCCCCATAGGAACCCATAGGGAGGGATACCCATAGGGAAGCATTAAGGACAATCCCCATAGGAATGCATTGGGAGAAATCCCCATAGGATTACATTGGGAGAAATCCCCATAGGAATGCATTGGGAAAGAGCCCCATAGGAATGCATTGGAGGGAGTCCCCATAGGAATCCATAGGGAGGGATACCCATAGGAATGCATTAAGGACAATCCCCATAGGAATGCATTGGGAAAGAGCCCCATAGGAATGCATTGGGAAAGAGCCCCATAGGAATGCTTTGGAGGGAGTCCCCATAGGAATCCATAGGGAGGGATACCCATAGGAATGCATTAAGGACCAACCCCATAGGAATGCATTGGGAAAGAGCCCCATAGGAATGCATTGGGAAAGAGCCCCATAGGAATGCTTTGGAGGGAGTCCCCATAGGAATCCATAGGGAGGGATACCCATAGGAATGCATTAAGGACAAACCCCATAGGAATGCATTGGGAAAGAGCCCCATAGGAATGCTTTGGAGGGAGTCCCCATAGGAATCCATAGGGAGGGATACCCATAGGAATGCATTAAGGACAAACCCCATAGGAATGCATTGGGAAAGAGCCCCATAGGAATGCTTTGGAGGGAGTCCCCATAGGAATCCATAGGGAGGGATACCCATAGGAATGCATTAAGGACAAACCCCATAGGAATGCATTGGGAAAGAGCCCCATAGGAATGCTTTGGAGGGAGTCCCCATAGGAATCCATAGGGAGGGATACCCATAGGAATGCATTAAGGACAAACCCCATAGGAATGCATTGGGAAAGAGCCCCATAGGAATGCTTTGGAGGGAGTCCCCATAGGAATCCATAGGGAGGGATACCCATAGGAATGCATTAAGGACAAACCCCATAGGAATGCATTGGGAAAGAGCCCCATAGGAATGCTTTGGAGGGAGTCCCCATAGGAATCCATAGGGAGGGATACCCATAGGGAAGCATTAAGGACAATCCCCATAGGAATGCATTAAGGACCAACCCCATAGGAATGCATTGGGAAAGAGCCCCATAGGAATGCATTGGGAAAGAGCCCCATAGGAATGCATTGGAAAGGAACTCCATAGAGAAGCATTGGGAGAAATCTCCATAGGAATACATTGGGACGAATCCCCATAGGAATACATTGGGAGAAATCCCCATAGGAATACATTGGGAGAAATCCCCATAGGAATACATTGGGAGAAATCCCCATAGGAATACATTGGGAGAAATCCCCATAGGAATACATTGGGAAATATTTCCATAGAGAAGCATTGGGAAATATCTCCATAGGAATACATTGAGAGAAATCCCCATAGGAATACATTGGGAGAAATCTCCATAGGAATGCATTGGAAAGGAACTCCATAGAGAAGCATTGGGAGAAATCCCCATAGGAATACATTGGGAAATATTTCCATAGAGAAGCATTGGGAGAAATCCCCATAGGAATACATTGGGACGAATCCCCATAGGAATACATTGGGAGAAATCCCCATAGGAATACATTGGGAGAAATCCCCATAGGATTACATTAAGAACCATCTCCATAGAGAAGCATTGGGAAGAATCCCCATAGAAATACATTGAGAGAAATCCCCATAGAGAAGCATTGGGACGAATCCCCATAGGATTACATTGAGAGAAATCCCCATAGGAATGCATTAAGGACAATCCCCATAGGAATACATTGGGAGAAATCCCCATAGGAATACATTGGAAAGGAACTCCATAGAGAAGCATTGGGACGAATCCCCATAGGAATACATTGGGAGAAATCCCCATAGGAATACATTGGGAGAAATCCCCATAGGAATACATTGGGACGAATCCCCATAGGAATACATTGAGAAATATTTCCATAGAGAAGCATTGGGATCAATCCCCATAGGAATACATTGAGAGAAATCCCCATAGGAATACATTGAGAGAAATCCCCATAGGAATACATTGAGAGAAATCCCCATAGGAATACATTGAGAAATATTTCCATAGAGAAGCATTGGGATCAATCCCCATAGGAATACATTGGGACGAATCCCCATAGGAATACATTGGGAGAAATCCCCATAGGAATACATTGGGAGAAATCCCCATAGGATTACATTGAGAAATATTTCCATAGAGAAGCATTGGGAAGAATCCCCATAGGAATACATTGGGAAGAATCCCCATAAGAATGCATTGGAAAGGAACTCCATAGAGAAGCATTGGGAGAAATCCCCATAGGAATACATTGAGAGAAATCCCCATAGGAATACATTGGGAAATATTTCCATAGAGAAGCATTGGGAGAAATCCCCATAGGAATACATTGAGAGAAATCCCCATAGGAATGCATTGAGAGAAATCCCCATAGGAATACATTGAGAGAAATCCCCATAGGAATACATTGGGAAATATTTCCATAGAGAAGCATTGGGAGAAATCCCCATAGGAATACATTGGGAGAAATCCCCATAGGAATGCATTGAGAGAAATCCCCATAGGAATACATTGAGAGAAATCCCCATAGGAATACATTGGGAGAAATCCCCATAGGAATACATTGGGAGAAATCCCCATAGGAATACATTGAGAAATATTTCCATAGAGAAGCATTGGGATCAATCCCCATAGGAATACATTGAGAGAAATCCCCATAGGAATACATTGAGAGAAATCCCCATAGGAATACATTGAGAGAAATCCCCATAGGAATACATTGAGAAATATTTCCATAGAGAAGCATTGGGATCAATCCCCATAGGAATACATTGAGAGAAATCCCCATAGGAATACATTGGGAGAAATCCCCATAGGAATACATTGAGAGAAATCCCCATAGGAATACATTGGGAAATATTTCCATAGAGAAGCATTGGGATCAATCCCCATAGGAATACATTGAGAGAAATCCCCATAGGAATACATTGAGAGAAATCCCCATAGGAATACATTGAGAGAAATCCCCATAGGAATACATTGAGAGAAATCCCCATAGGAATGCTTTGGAGGGAGTCCCCATAGGAATCCATAGGGAGGGATACCCATAGGGAAGCATTAAGGACAAACCCCATAGGAATGCATTGGGAAAGAGCCCCATAGGAATGCATTGGGAAAGAGCCCCATAGGAATGCATTGGAGGGAGTCCCCATAGGAATCCATAGGGAGGGATACCCATAGGGAAGCATTAAGGACAATCCCCATAGGAATGCATTGGGAAAGAGCCCCATAGGAATGCATTAAGGACAAACCCCATAGGAATGCATTGGGAAAGAGCCCCATAGGAATGCATTGGAGGGAGTCCCCATAGGAATCCATAGGGAGGGATACCCATAGGGAAGCATTAAGGACAAACCCCATAGGAATGCATTGGGAAAGAGCCCCATAGGAATGCATTGGGAAAGAGCCCCATAGGAATGCATTGGAGGGAGTCCCCATAGGAACCCATAGGGAGGGATACCCATAGGGAAGCATTAAGGACAATCCCCATAGGAATGCATTAAGGACAATCCCCATAGGAATGCATTAAGGACAAACCCCATAGGAATGCTTTGGAGGGAGTCCCCATAGGAATCCATAGGGAGGGATACCCATAGGGAAGCATTAAGGACAATCCCCATAGGAATGCATTGGGAAAGAGCCCCATAGGAATGCATTGGGAAAGAGCCCCATAGGAATGCTTTGGAGGGAGTCCCCATAGGAATCCATAGGGAGGGATACCCATAGGGAAGCATTAAGGACAAACCCCATAGGAATGCATTGGGAAAGAGCCCCATAGGAATGCTTTGGAGGGAGTCCCCATAGGAATCCATAGGGAGGGATACCCATAGGGAAGCATTAAGGACAAACCCCATAGGAATGCATTGGGAAAGAGCCCCATAGGAATGCATTGGGAAAGAGCCCCATAGGAATGCATTGGAGGGAGTCCCCATAGGAACCCATAGGGAGGGATACCCATAGGGAAGCATTAAGGACAATCCCCATAGGAATGCATTAAGGACAATCCCCATAGGAATGCATTAAGGACAAACCCCATAGGAATGCTTTGGAGGGAGTCCCCATAGGAATCCATAGGGAGGGATTCCCATAGGGAAGCATTAAGGACAATCCCCATAGGAATGCATTGGGAAAGAGCCCCATAGGAATGCATTGGAGGGAGTCCCCATAGGAATCCATAGGGAGGGATACCCATAGGGAAGCATTAAGGACAATCCCCATAGGAATGCATTGGGAAAGAGCCCCATAGGAATGCATTGGGAAAGAGCCCCATAGGAATGCTTTGGAGGGAGTCCCCATAGGAATCCATAGGGAGGGATACCCATAGGGAAGCATTAAGGACAAACCCCATAGGAATGCATTGGGAAAGAGCCCCATAGGAATGCATTGGGAAAGAGCCCCATAGGAATGCTTTGGAGGGAGTCCCCATAGGAATCCATAGGGAGGGATACCCATAGGGAAGCATTAAGGACAAACCCCATAGGAATGCATTGGGAAAGAGCCCCATAGGAATGCATTGGGAAAGAGCCCCATAGGAATGCTTTGGAGGGAGTCCCCATAGGAATCCATAGGGAGGGATACCCATAGGGAAGCATTAAGGACAAACCCCATAGGAATGCATTGGGAAAGAGCCCCATAGGAATGCATTGGGAAAGAGCCCCATAGGAATGCTTTGGAGGGAGTCCCCATAGGAATCCATAGGGAGGGATACCCATAGGGAAGCATTAAGGACAATCCCCATAGGAATGCATTGGGAAAGAGCCCCATAGGAATGCTTTGGAGGGAGTCCCCATAGGAATCCATAGGGAGGGATACCCATAGGGAAGCATTAAGGACAAACCCCATAGGAATGCATTGGGAAAGAGCCCCATAGGAATGCATTGGGAAAGAGCCCCATAGGAATGCTTTGGAGGGAGTCCCCATAGGAATCCATAGGGAGGGATACCCATAGGGAAGCATTAAGGACAAACCCCATAGGAATGCATTGGGAAAGAGCCCCATAGGAATGCATTGGGAAAGAGCCCCATAGGAATGCATTGGAGGGAGTCCCCATAGGAACCCATAGGGAGGGATACCCATAGGGAAGCATTAAGGACAATCCCCATAGGAATGCATTAAGGACAATCCCCATAGGAATGCATTAAGGACAAACCCCATAGGAATGCTTTGGAGGGAGTCCCCATAGGAATCCATAGGGAGGGATACCCATAGGGAAGCATTAAGGACAAACCCCATAGGAATGCATTGGGAAAGAGCCCCATAGGAATGCATTGGGAAAGAGCCCCATAGGAATGCATTAAGGACAATCCCCATAGGAATGCATTAAGGACAAACCCCATAGGAATGCATTGGGAAAGAGCCCCATAGGAATGCATTGGAGGGAGTCCCCATAGGAACCCATAGGGAGGGATACCCATAGGGAAGCATTAAGGACAATCCCCATAGGAATGCATTGGGAGAAATCCCCATAGGATTACATTGGGAGAAATCCCCATAGGAATGCATTGGGAAAGAGCCCCATAGGAATGCATTGGAGGGAGTCCCCATAGGAATCCATAGGGAGGGATACCCATAGGAATGCATTAAGGACAATCCCCATAGGAATGCATTGGGAAAGAGCCCCATAGGAATGCATTGGGAAAGAGCCCCATAGGAATGCTTTGGAGGGAGTCCCCATAGGAATCCATAGGGAGGGATACCCATAGGAATGCATTAAGGACCAACCCCATAGGAATGCATTGGGAAAGAGCCCCATAGGAATGCATTGGGAAAGAGCCCCATAGGAATGCTTTGGAGGGAGTCCCCATAGGAATCCATAGGGAGGGATTCCCATAGGGAAGCATTAAGGACAATTCCCATAGGAATGCATTAAGGACAAACCCCATAGGAATGCATTGGGAAAGAGCCCCATAGGAATGCATTGGAGGGAGTCCCCATAGGAATCCATAGGGAGGGATACCCATAGGAATGCATTAAGGACCAACCCCATAGGAATGCATTGGGAAAGAGCCCCATAGGAATGCATTGGGAAAGAGCCCCATAGGAATGCTTTGGAGGGAGTCCCCATAGGAATCCATAGGGAGGGATACCCATAGGAATGCATTAAGGACAAACCCCATAGGAATGCATTGGGAAAGAGCCCCATAGGAATGCATTGGGAAAGAGCCCCATAGGAATGCTTTGGAGGGAGTCCCCATAGGAATCCATAGGGAGGGATTCCCATAGGGAAGCATTAAGGACAATTCCCATAGGAATGCATTAAGGACAAACCCCATAGGAATGCATTGGGAAAGAGCCCCATAGGAATGCTTTGGAGGGAGTCCCCATAGGAATCCATAGGGAGGGATACCCATAGGAATGCATTAAGGACCAACCCCATAGGAATGCATTGGGAAAGAGCCCCATAGGAATGCATTGGGAAAGAGCCCCATAGGAATGCATTGGGAAAGAGCCCCATAGGAATGCTTTGGAGGGAGTCCCCATAGGAATCCATAGGGAGGGATACCCATAGGGAAGCATTAAGGACAAACCCCATAGGAATGCATTGGGAAAGAGCCCCATAGGAATGCATTGGGAAAGAGCCCCATAGGAATGCATTAAGGACAATCCCCATAGGAATGCATTAAGGACAAACCCCATAGGAATGCATTGGGAAAGAGCCCCATAGGAATGCATTGGAGGGAGTCCCCATAGGAACCCATAGGGAGGGATACCCATAGGGAAGCATTAAGGACAATCCCCATAGGAATGCATTGGGAAAGAGCCCCATAGGAATGCATTGGGAGAAATCCCCATAGGATTACATTGGGAGAAATCCCCATAGGAATGCATTGGGAAAGAGCCCCATAGGAATGCATTGGAGGGAGTCCCCATAGGAATCCATAGGGAGGGATACCCATAGGAATGCATTAAGGACAATCCCCATAGGAATGCATTGGGAAAGAGCCCCATAGGAATGCATTGGGAAAGAGCCCCATAGGAATGCTTTGGAGGGAGTCCCCATAGGAATCCATAGGGAGGGATACCCATAGGAATGCATTAAGGACCAACCCCATAGGAATGCATTGGGAAAGAGCCCCATAGGAATGCATTGGGAAAGAGCCCCATAGGAATGCTTTGGAGGGAGTCCCCATAGGAATCCATAGGGAGGGATTCCCATAGGGAAGCATTAAGGACAATTCCCATAGGAATGCATTAAGGACAATCCCCATAGGAATGCATTGGGAAAGAGCCCCATAGGAATGCATTGGAGGGAGTCCCCATAGGAATCCATAGGGAGGGATACCCATAGGAATGCATTAAGGACCAACCCCATAGGAATGCATTGGGAAAGAGCCCCATAGGAATGCATTGGGAAAGAGCCCCATAGGAATGCATTGGGAAAGAGCCCCATAGGAATGCTTTGGAGGGAGTCCCCATAGGAATCCATAGGGAGGGATACCCATAGGGAAGCATTAAGGACAAACCCCATAGGAATGCATTGGGAAAGAGCCCCATAGGAATGCATTGGGAAAGAGCCCCATAGGAATGCATTAAGGACAATCCCCATAGGAATGCATTAAGGACAAACCCCATAGGAATGCATTGGGAAAGAGCCCCATAGGAATGCTTTGGAGGGAGTCCCCATAGGAATCCATAGGGAGGGATACCCATAGGAATGCATTAAGGACAAACCCCATAGGAATGCATTGGGAAAGAGCCCCATAGGAATGCTTTGGAGGGAGTCCCCATAGGAATCCATAGGGAGGGATACCCATAGGAATGCATTAAGGACAAACCCCATAGGAATGCATTGGGAAAGAGCCCCATAGGAATGCTTTGGAGGGAGTCCCCATAGGAATCCATAGGGAGGGATACCCATAGGAATGCATTAAGGACAAACCCCATAGGAATGCATTGGGAAAGAGCCCCATAGGAATGCTTTGGAGGGAGTCCCCATAGGAATCCATAGGGAGGGATACCCATAGGAATGCATTAAGGACAAACCCCATAGGAATGCATTGGGAAAGAGCCCCATAGGAATGCTTTGGAGGGAGTCCCCATAGGAATCCATAGGGAGGGATACCCATAGGAATGCATTAAGGACAAACCCCATAGGAATGCATTGGGAAAGAGCCCCATAGGAATGCTTTGGAGGGAGTCCCCATAGGAATCCATAGGGAGGGATACCCATAGGAATGCATTAAGGACAAACCCCATAGGAATGCATTGGGAAAGAGCCCCATAGGAATGCTTTGGAGGGAGTCCCCATAGGAATCCATAGGGAGGGATACCCATAGGAATGCATTAAGGACAAACCCCATAGGAATGCATTGGGAAAGAGCCCCATAGGAATGCTTTGGAGGGAGTCCCCATAGGAATCCATAGGGAGGGATACCCATAGGGAAGCATTAAGGACAATCCCCATAGGAATGCATTAAGGACCAACCCCATAGGAATGCATTGGGAAAGAGCCCCATAGGAATGCATTGGGAAAGAGCCCCATAGGAATGCATTGGAAAGGAACTCCATAGAGAAGCATTGGGAGAAATCTCCATAGGAATACATTGGGACGAATCCCCATAGGAATACATTGGGAGAAATCCCCATAGGAATACATTGGGAGAAATCCCCATAGGAATACATTGGGAGAAATCCCCATAGGAATACATTGGGAGAAATCCCCATAGGAATACATTGGGAAATATTTCCATAGAGAAGCATTGGGAAATATCTCCATAGGAATACATTGAGAGAAATCCCCATAGGAATACATTGGGAGAAATCTCCATAGGAATGCATTGGAAAGGAACTCCATAGAGAAGCATTGGGAGAAATCCCCATAGGAATACATTGGGAAATATTTCCATAGAGAAGCATTGGGAGAAATCCCCATAGGAATACATTGGGACGAATCCCCATAGGAATACATTGGGAGAAATCCCCATAGGAATACATTGGGAGAAATCCCCATAGGATTACATTAAGAACCATCTCCATAGAGAAGCATTGGGAAGAATCCCCATAGAAATACATTGAGAGAAATCCCCATAGAGAAGCATTGGGACGAATCCCCATAGGATTACATTGAGAGAAATCCCCATAGGAATGCATTAAGGACAATCCCCATAGGAATACATTGGGAGAAATCCCCATAGGAATACATTGGAAAGGAACTCCATAGAGAAGCATTGGGACGAATCCCCATAGGAATACATTGGGAGAAATCCCCATAGGAATACATTGGGAGAAATCCCCATAGGAATACATTGGGACGAATCCCCATAGGAATACATTGAGAAATATTTCCATAGAGAAGCATTGGGATCAATCCCCATAGGAATACATTGAGAGAAATCCCCATAGGAATACATTGAGAGAAATCCCCATAGGAATACATTGAGAGAAATCCCCATAGGAATACATTGAGAAATATTTCCATAGAGAAGCATTGGGATCAATCCCCATAGGAATACATTGGGACGAATCCCCATAGGAATACATTGGGAGAAATCCCCATAGGAATACATTGGGAGAAATCCCCATAGGATTACATTGAGAAATATTTCCATAGAGAAGCATTGGGAAGAATCCCCATAGGAATACATTGGGAAGAATCCCCATAAGAATGCATTGGAAAGGAACTCCATAGAGAAGCATTGGGAGAAATCCCCATAGGAATACATTGAGAGAAATCCCCATAGGAATACATTGGGAAATATTTCCATAGAGAAGCATTGGGAGAAATCCCCATAGGAATACATTGAGAGAAATCCCCATAGGAATGCATTGAGAGAAATCCCCATAGGAATACATTGAGAGAAATCCCCATAGGAATACATTGGGAAATATTTCCATAGAGAAGCATTGGGAGAAATCCCCATAGGAATACATTGGGAGAAATCCCCATAGGAATGCATTGAGAGAAATCCCCATAGGAATACATTGAGAGAAATCCCCATAGGAATACATTGGGAGAAATCCCCATAGGAATACATTGGGAGAAATCCCCATAGGAATACATTGAGAAATATTTCCATAGAGAAGCATTGGGATCAATCCCCATAGGAATACATTGAGAGAAATCCCCATAGGAATACATTGAGAGAAATCCCCATAGGAATACATTGAGAGAAATCCCCATAGGAATACATTGAGAAATATTTCCATAGAGAAGCATTGGGATCAATCCCCATAGGAATACATTGAGAGAAATCCCCATAGGAATACATTGGGAGAAATCCCCATAGGAATACATTGAGAGAAATCCCCATAGGAATACATTGGGAAATATTTCCATAGAGAAGCATTGGGATCAATCCCCATAGGAATACATTGAGAGAAATCCCCATAGGAATACATTGAGAGAAATCCCCATAGGAATACATTGAGAGAAATCCCCATAGGAATACATTGAGAAATATTTCCATAGAGAAGCATTGGGATCAATCCCCATAGGAATACATTGAGAGAAATCCCCATAGGAATACATTGAGAGAAATCCCCATAGGAATACATTGAGAGAAATCCCCATAGGAATACATTGAGAAATATTTCCATAGAGAAGCATTGGGATCAATCCCCATAGGAATACATTGGGACGAATCCCCATAGGAATACATTGGGAGAAATCCCCATAGGAATACATTGGGAGAAATCCCCATAGGATTACATTGAGAAATATTTCCATAGAGAAGCATTGGGAAGAATCCCCATAGGAATACATTGGGAAGAATCCCCATAAGAATGCATTGGAAAGGAACTCCATAGAGAAGCATTGGGAGAAATCCCCATAGGAATACATTGAGAGAAATCCCCATAGGAATACATTGGGAAATATTTCCATAGAGAAGCATTGGGAGAAATCCCCATAGGAATACATTGAGAGAAATCCCCATAGGAATACATTGGGAGAAATCCCCATAGGAATACATTGAGAGAAATCCCCATAGGAATACATTGGGAGAAATCCCCATAGGAATACATTGGGAGAAATCCCCATAGGAATACATTGGGAGAAATCCCCATAGGAATACATTGAGAAATATTTCCATAGAGAAGCATTGGGATCAATCCCCATAGGAATACATTGAGAGAAATCCCCATAGGAATGCATTGAGAGAAATCCCCATAGGAATACATTGAGAGAAATCCCCATAGGAATACATTGGGAGAAATCCCCATAGGAATACATTGGGAAATATTTCCATAGAGAAGCATTGGGAAATATCTCCATAGGAATACATTGGGAGAAATCCCCATAGGAATACATTGGGAGAAATCCCCATAGGAATACATTGGGAGAAATCCCCATAGGAATACATTGAGAAATATTTCCATAGAGAAGCATTGGGATCAATCCCCATAGGAATACATTGAGAGAAATCCCCATAGGAATGCATTGAGAGAAATCCCCATAGGAATACATTGAGAGAAATCCCCATAGGAATACATTGGGAGAAATCCCCATAGGAATACATTGAGAAATATTTCCATAGAGAAGCATTGGGAGAAATCCCCATAGGAATACATTGAGAGAAATCCCCATAGGAATGCATTGAGAGAAATCCCCATAGGAATACATTGAGAGAAATCCCCATAGGAATACATTGGGAAATATTTCCATAGAGAAGCATTGGGAGAAATCCCCATAGGAATACATTGGGAGAAATCCCCATAGGAATGCATTGAGAGAAATCCCCATAGGAATACATTGAGAGAAATCCCCATAGGAATACATTGAGAAATATTTCCATAGAGAAGCATTGGGAGAAATCCCCATAGGAATACATTGGGACGAATCCCCATAGGAATACATTGGGAGAAATCCCCATAGGAATACATTGGGAGAAATCCCCATAGGATTACATTAAGAACCATCTCCATAGAGAAGCATTGGGAAGAATCCCCATAGAAATACATTGAGAGAAATCCCCATAGAGAAGCATTGGGACGAATCCCCATAGGATTACATTGAGAGAAATCCCCATAGGAATGCATTAAGGACAATCCCCATAGGAATACATTGGGAGAAATCCCCATAGGAATACATTGGAAAGGAACTCCATAGAGAAGCATTGGGACGAATCCCCATAGGAATACATTGGGAGAAATCCCCATAGGAATACATTGGGAGAAATCCCCATAGGAATACATTGGGACGAATCCCCATAGGAATACATTGAGAAATATTTCCATAGAGAAGCATTGGGATCAATCCCCATAGGAATACATTGGGACGAATCCCCATAGGAATACATTGGGAGAAATCCCCATAGGAATACATTGGGAGAAATCCCCATAGGAATGCATTGAGAGAAATCCCCATAGGAATACATTGAGAGAAATCCCCATAGGAATACATTGGGAGAAATCCCCATAGGAATACATTGAGAAATATTTCCATAGAGAAGCATTGGGAGAAATCCCCATAGGAATACATTGAGAGAAATCCCCATAGGAATGCATTGAGAGAAATCCCCATAGGAATACATTGAGAGAAATCCCCATAGGAATACATTGGGAAATATTTCCATAGAGAAGCATTGGGAGAAATCCCCATAGGAATACATTGGGAGAAATCCCCATAGGAATGCATTGAGAGAAATCCCCATAGGAATACATTGAGAGAAATCCCCATAGGAATACATTGAGAAATATTTCCATAGAGAAGCATTGGGAGAAATCCCCATAGGAATACATTGGGACGAATCCCCATAGGAATACATTGGGAGAAATCCCCATAGGAATACATTGGGAGAAATCCCCATAGGATTACATTAAGAACCATCTCCATAGAGAAGCATTGGGAAGAATCCCCATAGAAATACATTGAGAGAAATCCCCATAGAGAAGCATTGGGACGAATCCCCATAGGATTACATTGAGAGAAATCCCCATAGGAATGCATTAAGGACAATCCCCATAGGAATACATTGGGAGAAATCCCCATAGGAATACATTGGAAAGGAACTCCATAGAGAAGCATTGGGACGAATCCCCATAGGAATACATTGGGAGAAATCCCCATAGGAATACATTGGGAGAAATCCCCATAGGAATACATTGGGACGAATCCCCATAGGAATACATTGAGAAATATTTCCATAGAGAAGCATTGGGATCAATCCCCATAGGAATACATTGGGACGAATCCCCATAGGAATACATTGGGAGAAATCCCCATAGGAATACATTGGGAGAAATCCCCATAAGAATGCATTGGAAAGGAACTCCATAGAGAAGCATTGGGAAAGATTCCCATAGGGAAACATTGGGAGAAATCCCCATAGGAATACATTGGGAGAAATCCCCATAGGAATACATTAAGAACCATCCCCATAGGATTACATTGAGAAATATTTCCATAGAGAAGCATTGGGATCAATCCCCATAGGAATACATTGGGAAATATTTCCATAGAGAAGCATTGGGAAATATCTCCATAGGAATACATTGAGAGAAATCCCCATAGGAATACATTAAGAACCATCCCCATAGGATTACATTGGGAAATATTTCCATAGAGAAGCATTGGGATCAATCCCCATAGGAATACATTGGGAAGAATCCCCATAAGAATGCATTGGAAAGGAGCTCCATAGAGAAGCATTGGGAAAGATTCCCATAGGAATGCATTGAGAGAAATCCCCATAGGAATCCATTAAGTCTTATTTACCTTCCGGCTTCCTGCCTCTCTCGCTTCCTCAACGCAGCTTGCTTTGCTCCTCCCCTCGAGGGGGCGTGGCCTCTTATGTAAACAAGGAAGGAAGAAGGGGCGTGGCCAGGCCTGCCTGGCCGGCTGTGTCGCCATGGAAACGGAGCCCGAGCGGAGGCGGGGGAGGAGCGGCGGAGGGAGGGAGGGCGGGGCTTCGCGTTGCCAGGGAGACCGCGCGTCACTGGCCACGCCCCCCTCTGGAGCCTCTCTCTCCGACGGCGCGAGTTCGAGGCCCGCGTGGGGAAGAATAATATTATAATGTAAAATATTGTATTACATTATATTATTATTGTATTATATTACATTAAAATGTAATATAATGTAATTTATAATGTAATATAACACAGTAAATAATTTTATATATTGTAATATTATAATATTAGATTATAATATATTGTATTACATTATATTATTATTGTATTATATTACATTAAATATAATGTAATTTATAATGTAATATAATGTAATGTAATATAACACAGTAAATAATTTTATATATTGTAATATTATAATATTAGATTACAATATATTGTATTACATTATGTTATATTATTATTGCATTATATGACATTATAATGTAAAATAAAATGTAATTATAATGTAATAATGTAATGTAATATAACACAGTAAATAATTTTATATATTGTAATATTATAATATTAGATTATAATATATTGTATTACATTATGTTATATTATTATTGCATTATATGACAGTAAATAATTTTATTATATATTGTATTATATTTTCCATTAATATAATGTAATGTAATTATAATGTAATGTATAATGTAATACGTAATGTAATATAATACAGTAATTTTATATATATTATATTATGAAATATAACATTAGATTATAATAATTATATTGTATTACATTATATTATATTATTACAATGGATTGTATTATTGTATTATATTACATTATACTATATTTTAATATAATATATAATTTTATAATATATATTGTATTATATTACATTATATTATATTATTACAATGGTTTTATTATATACAATACAATCCATTATAATAATATAATATAATACAATAAATATAATTTTATAATATATATTGTATTATATTTCATTATATTATATTATTATAATGGGTTGTATTATAATATATATAATATAATCAATTATAATAATATAATGTAATATAATACAATAAATATAATTTTATAATATATATTGTATTACATTGTATCATTATACTGGATTGCATTATAATATAATACAATCTGTTATAATAATAGAATGTAATATAATACAATAAATATAATTTTATAATGTATTATATTACATTATATATTATTATAGTGGTTATAATATATATAATACAATCCATTATAATAATTTAATTTAATACAATAAATATAATTTTGTAATAAACATTAATATATATAGATATATAATAAAAAATCAATATATTTATTCCTATTTTTAATTCATATTTCAATATATTTGAATAAACTATAATTTATAATTTAATGTATAATATAATTTATATATCTTTATTATATATAATAATAAAATAATATATATTCATATATGTAATATTATATTATGTATTATAATATATTACAACATATATAATATTAAATTAATGTATATGTATAATATAATAATATATATGTGTGTAATGTATGTAAAATATTATATTATATATTAAAATATTATATATTACATACATAATATTAAATTAAACCATACAATATATATATGTGTGTGTAATGTATGTAAAATATTATATTATATATTATAATATTATATATTAAATATATAATATTAAATTAAACCATACTATATATATATGTATGTAATGTATGTAAAATATTATATTATATATTATAATATTCTATATTAAATATATATTAAATTAAACCATACTATATATATATGTGTGTGTAATGTATGTAAAATATTATATTATATATTATATTATATATTAAATATATAATATTAAATTAAACCATACTATATATATCTATGTGTGTGTAATGTATGTAAAATATTATATTATATATTATAATATTATATATTAAATATATAATATTAAATTAAACCATACTATATATATATGTGTGTAATGTATGTAAAATATTATATTATATATAATATTATATATTAAATATATAATATTAAATTAAACCATACTATATATATATGTGTGTGTAATGTATGTAAAATATTATATTATATATGATATTATATATTAAACATATAATATTAAATTAAACCATACTATATATATCTATGTGTGTGTAATGTATGTAAAATATTATATTATATATAATATTATATATTAAATATATAATATTAAATTAAACCATACTATATATATATGTGTGTGTAATGTATGTAAAATATTATATTATATATTATAATATTATATATTAAATATATAATATTAAATTAAACCATACTATATATATATGTGTGTGTGTAATGTATGTAAAATATTATATTATATATTATATTATATATTAAATATATAATATTAAATTAAACCATACTATATATATATGTGTGTGTAATGTATGTAAAATATTATATTATATATAATATTATATATTAAATATATAATATTAAATTAAACCATACTATATATATATGTGTGTGTAATGTATGTAAAATATTATATTATATATAATATTATATATTAAATATATAATATTAAATTAAACCATACTATATATATATGTGTGTGTAATGTATGTAAAATATTATATTATATATGATATTATATATTAAACATATAATATTAAATTAAACCATACTATATATATCTATGTGTGTGTAATGTATGTAAAATATTATATTATATATAATATTATATATTAAATATATAATATTAAATTAAACCATACTATATATATATGTGTGTGTAATGTATGTAAAATATTATATTATATATTATATTATATATTAAATATATAATATTAAATTAAACCATACTATATATATCTATGTGTGTGTAATGTATGTAAAATATTATATTATATATAATATTATATATTAAATATATAATATTAAATTAAACCATACTATATATATATGTGTGTGTAATGTATGTAAAATATTATATTATATATTATAATATTATATATTAAATATATAATATTAAATTAAACCATACTATATATATATGTGTGTAATGTATGTAAAATATTATATTATATATTATAATATTATATATTAAATATATAATATTAAATTAAACCATACTATATATATCTATGTGTGTAATGTATGTAAAATATTATATTATATATGATATTATATATTAAATATATATTAAATTAAACCATACTATATATATATGTTATAATATTATATATTATAATATTATATATTAAATATATAATATTAAATTAAACCATACAATATATATGTGTGTAATGTATATGTATAATATAATATATAATAAATAAATATATTATATATTATATATTATATATTGAGATATTATACATTTCAAAAATTAGAAATAAAGACGCGAGTCCAGTTTTATTTCCTTGTGGCATTTTTTAATTCACTTAGATATATATATATATACATATATTCTCTATAGATGTGTATTTTTAAATCTATATAATATATAACTATATTTAGACAAGATTTGGCCACGTTTGAGAAATGTCAGCACGCATTCAGACAACAACAACAATAAATACATTAAAATAAATATTATTTTTCCCTTTTTTTTTTTGCATATCCCACATATAATATTTATATTTACACAGAAAAACACACACAGAGAAAATATATATTATTTTTTTTTCAATCTGATAGCAATGAGCAGCAAATTCCGGGCAAAGATTCCTTAAGCTAGGGAATAGGGAAATATTATTATTATTATTATTGTTATTATTATTATTATTATTATTATTATTATTATTATTATTATTATTATTATTATTACTATTATTATAATAGTATAATTGCTATTATATTATTATTACTTTCATTATAATATATTTTCTTTATATATTATATAATAATAATACATAATACTACTAATAGTATATTAGAATATATAAATATATTATAATAATAAGTAATGATAGTAATAATATATATAATTACTATAATATATTATTATTATTATTATTATTATTATTACTCTTATTACTATTATTATAATAGTATAATTGCTATTATATTATTATTACTTTAATATAATTACTATAATATATTATTATTATTATTATTATTATTACTACTATTATTATAATAGTATAATTGCTATTATATTATTATTACTTTCATTATAATATATTTTCTTTATATATTATATAATAATATATAATACTACTAATAGTATAATATATAAATATATTATAATAAGTAATGATAGTAATAATATATATAATTACTATAATATATTATTATTATTATTACTATTATTATAATAGTATAATTGCTATTATATTATTATTACTTTCATTATAATATATTTTCTTTATATATTATATAATAATAATATATAATACTACTAATAGTATATTAGAATATATAAATATATTATAATAATAAGTAATGATAGTAATAATATATATAATTACTATAATATATTATTATTATTATTATTACTATTATTATAATAGTATAATTGCTATTATATTATTATTACTTTCATTATAATATATTTTCTTTATATATTATATAATAATAATATATAATACTACTAATAGTATATTAGAATATATAAATATATTATAATAATAAGTAATGATAGTAATAATATATATAATTACTATAATATTATATTATTATTCTTGCTATTCTACTATTATTAATATTATTATAATATATTATTATTGCTATTATATTATTATTACTTTCATTATAATATATTTTCTTTATATATTATATAATAATAATACATAATACTACTAATAGTATATTAGAATATATAAATATATTATAATAATAAGTAATGATAGTAATAATATATATAATTACTATAATATATTATTATTATTATTATTATTATTACTCTTATTACTATTATTATAATATATTATATTATTTTATATATATTATATTATATAATATATAGAAAAGTATTTATATAATAATGAATAAATATATAAGATATAATGAAATAAAATATTTTATTACTATCTATATATTATTATATATTATTTTATGATTATTATAATATTATTGCTTATATTATATTATAAATATAGTAATAATATATAATTATAGTAATAATATATATTATCACTATTATTATATTATTATTACTTTCATTATAATATATTTTCTTTATATATTATATAATAATAATACATAATACTACTAATAGTATATTAGAATATATAAATATATTATAATAATAATGATAGTAATAATATATATAATTACTATATTATATTATTATTCTTGCTATTCTTATATTATTAATAATATTATTATAATATATTATATTATTTTATATATATTATATTATATAATATATATAAAAGTAATTATATAATAATGAATAAATATATAATATATAATGAAATAAAATATTTTATTACTATCTTTATATATTATTATATATTATTTATGATTATTATAATATTATTGCTATTATTATATTATATTATATAGTAATAATATATAATGATAGTAATAATATATATTATCACTATTATTATATATTATTATTGCTATTATATTAATATTACTATTATTATTATATAATATATTATTTTTATATATTACATTATATAATAATAATACTAATAATAAATAATAAATAAATATATAATAAAATATAATGATTGTAATATATATTATATTATATATTACATTACTATATTATATATTATTATATTATTATAGATAATATATAAAATAATATTAAATAATAATAATAATACATAAAGATAGTAATAATATATATGATAATATTTAATTTCAAATATATGTAAGGTAGTATTTAAATTATTTAAATATTATTTTTTTATTTAAATATATTTAAATAATTACATCTAAATAATAATAAAAAACAAAATAGTAACGTTTAATTAAGTTGAGCAATAATATTGTAAATAATTAAACGATACAAATAAAAAATATCATTTAAATAACAATAAAATAATATTTAAATAATATTAATAATAATAAAAAAATATCAATTAAAAGATAAAAGTAAAAATATCATTTAAATAACAATAATAAATTTAAATAATAGTAGTAGTAGTAATAAAATATTTAAAATAATTAAATGATAAAAATAACAATATCATTTAAATAACCATAAAATAATAAGATTTAAATAATAGTAATAATAATAAAATATTTAAAATAATTAAATGATAAAAATATCAATTAAAAGATAAAAGTAAAAGTATCATTTAAATAACAATAAAATAATAATATTCAAATAATAAATTTAAATAATAGTAGTAGTAATAAAATATTTAAAATAATTAAATGATAAAAATAAAAATATCATTTAAATAACCATAAAATAATAAGATTTACATAATAGTAATAATAATAATAAAATATTTAAATAACAGTAATAATAATAATAGTATTTAAATAATAATGATAATAATAATAATATTTAAATAATAGTAATAATAATAATATTTAAATAATAGTAATAATAATAGTAATAATAATAATATTTAAATAATAGTAATAATAATTCTTAAATAATAGTAATAATAATAATAGTAATAATAATAATATTGAAATAATAGTAATAATAATAATAATAATAGTAATAATAATATTTAATAATAATAATATTTAAATAATAGTAATAATAATAATAATATTTGAATAATAGTAATAATAATAATAATAATAATAATATTTAAATAATAGTAATAATAATAATATTTAAATAATAGTAATAATAATAGTAATAATAATAATATTTAAATAATAGTAATAATAATAGTAATAATAATAATAATAATAATATTTAATAATAATAATATTTAAATAATAGTAATAATAATAGTAATAATAATAATAATATTTAATAATAATAATAATATTTAAATAATAGTAATAATAATAATAATATTTGAATAATAGTAATAATAATAATAATAATAATATTTGAATAATAGTAATAATAATAATAGTAATAATAATAATAATAAGGTTGTTTGCATTCGCTAGCTCAGGATTGTGCTTTTGGAAAAT
Source organism: Anolis carolinensis (assembly GCF_035594765.1). Taxonomy (NCBI): domain Eukaryota; kingdom Metazoa; phylum Chordata; class Lepidosauria; order Squamata; family Anolidae; genus Anolis; species Anolis carolinensis. The sequence goes on along the minus strand of NW_026943833.1, from coordinate 459,096 downwards.
AATCAAAATGCAATATATCCACACACATACATATACCATGATAAGTTTACATGTGCTTCAAGGACACGCACACGCACCCACACGCATGTTGCACACGGATCAGCCCACAACATTGCACTTTTCCCCAGGGTAAAAACTCGAAATATTTATATTTTGTAATTATTATTTTTTGCAGATCGTCTTTTCCGAAAGAGGCGGAGAAATCGTCGATGAATAAGCCACTTGTTAATTAACCTCTAATTAATCAATAGTTAATCATGACCATGTTTAACTGAAATGAATGATCAATTAATCAATTAACACCTGAACTGAAATGAATGATCAATTAATGCCTGAACAATTAACCACGAATTAATCAATAGTTAATCATGACAATTTTTAACTGAAATGAGTGATCAATTAATGCCTGAACAATTAACCACTAATTAATCAATAGTTAATCATGACAATTTTAACTGAAATTAATGATCAATTAATGCCTGAACAATTAACCGCTAATTAATCAATAGTTAATCATGACAATTTTTAACTGAAATTAATGATCAATTAATGCCTGAACAATTAACCGCTAATTAATCAATAGTTAATCATGACAATTTTTAACTGAAATTAATGATCAATTAATGCCTGAACAATTAACCGCTAATTAATCAATAGTTAATCATGACAATTTTAACTGAAATTAATGATCAATTAATGCCTGAACAATTAACCACTAATTAATCAATAGTTAATCATGACAATTTTTAACTGAAATTAATGATCAATTAATGCCTGAACAATTAACCGCTAATTAATCAATAGTTAATCATGACAATGTTTAACTGAAATTGATGATCAATTAATCAATTAACACCTGAACTGAAATGAATGATCAATTAATGCCTGAACAATTAACCGCTAATTAATCAATAATTATCGCTGACCAATTAATGAACACTTACTGAAGTATTTGACCATTAATTATCACTAAGAATAATTAGTGATCAATTAATTATTCATTAGTTATGACCAATTAATGAACAATTAATGAATTAACCATTAATTATCACTAAGATTAGTGATCAATTAATTATTCATTAGTTATGACCAATTAATGAACAATTAATGAATTAACCATGAATTATCACTAAGATTAATGATCAATTAATTCATCGTTAATTATGACCAATTAATGATCAATTAATGAATTAATTAACCATTAATTATCACTAACATTAACTAGTGATCAATTAATTATTTATTAATTATGACCAATAAATGAACAATTGACGAATTAATTAACCATTATCACTAAAATTAATTAATGATCAATTAATTATTCTGCTGCTCAGTTGTTTAGTCTCTTCGTGACTAAGTAACTAAAATTAATGATCAATTAATGAATAATTAATGAATAATTAATGAATTGTTAATTAATCATTGATTATCACAAATTAACTAAACTTACGGATCAATTATTCAATGAGTAATGAATTACTAACTAATCATTTTATGAATCAATTAACAATTAAATAAAAATTCATTAATCATTATTTAACAATTAATCAATCATTCATCACTACTAAATTGTTAATTGATCACCAATTAATTTTAGTTATTTGATTATTAATTCATTAACAAATAATTGGTACTTGTCAGCTAATCAATAGTCAATTGATCATTAATTTAGTTAATCTACCATTAACAAAGCATAACAATTAATTAATTGTTCGTTAATCACTCAATGAACGATTAACTTAAACAACTAATAATCAATCATTGATTTCAGTTATTTAACAATTATTTTTTTAGTTAATCGGTGTGTAATGAATCGTCAATTAATTTAATCATTTTGTTCAGTGATTAGTTAACAATTAATCAAAGCTGTGAGGAATATTCATTGATCAATGGGATTGTTTTTCTTCTCAATCAATAGATCGATTGATTCTCCTTCCACCTTCTGAATTGATCGACCGATTAATTGATGGATGGATTATTTCTCTTCTCGATCAATCAATAGATAATCAATTGATTATCCTTCCAACTTCTGAACCAATCGACCGATCGATCAACCGATTGATAGATCATCCTTCCATCTTCTCAATTGATAGATCAATTATCGTTCCACCTTCTGAATTGATCGACCAATTAATTGATTGATGGATTATTTCTCTTCTCGATCAATCAATAGACTGATTGATTCTCCTAATCGACCGACTGATTGATGCTTTGATCAATCGATCCACCTTCTGAATTGATCGAGCAATTAATCGATTGATGGATTGTCTATCTTCTCAATTGATAGAATGATTGATTATGCTTCCAACTTCTGAACTGATTGACCGATTGATTGATTGATTGATTGATTGATTTATGGATTGTTTATCTTCTCAATTGACAGATTGATTGATTCTCCTTCCACCTTCTGAACTAATCGACCGACTAATTGATGCTTTGATCAATCGATCCACCTTCTGAATTGATCGAGCAATTAATTGATTGATGGATGATTTATCTTCTCGATCAATCGATAGACCGATTGATTCTCCTTCCAACTTCTGAAATGATCGACCAATTAATTGATTGATGGATTGTTTATTTTCTCAATCGATAGAATGATTGATTCTCCTTCCAACTTCTCAATTGATCGACCAATTAATCAATTGATGGATGATTTATCTTCTCGATCAATTGATAGACCGATTGATTCTCCTTCCAACTTCTGAACTGATCGACCAATTAATTGATTGATGGATGATTTATCTTCTCGATCAATCGATAGACCGATTGATTCTCCTTCCAACTTCTGAAATGATCGACCAATTAATTGATTGATGGATTGTTTATTTTCTCAATCGATAGAATGATTGATTCTCCTTCCAACTTCTGAACTGATCGACCAATTAATCGATTGATGGATGATTTATCTTCTCGATCAATCGATAGACCGATTGATTCTCCTTCCAACTTCTGAAATGATCGACCAATTAATTGATTGATGGATTGTTTATTTTCTCAATCGATAGAATGATTGATTCTCCTTCCAACTTCTGAACTGATCGACCAATTAATCGATTGATGGATTGTTTATTTTCTCAATCGATAGAATGATTGATTCTCCTTCCAACTTCTGAACTGATCGACCAATTAATCGATTGATGGATGATTTATCTTCTCGATCAATCGATAGACCGATTGATTCTCCTTCCAACTTCTGAAATGATCGACCAATTAATTGATTGATGGATTGTTTATTTTCTCAATCGATAGAATGATTGATTCTCCTTCCAACTTCTGAACTGATCGACCAATTAATTGATTGATGGATTGTTTATTTTCTCAATCGATAGAATGATTGATTCTCCTTCCAACTTCTGAACTGATCGACCAATTAATCGATTGATGGATGATTTATCTTCTCGATCAATCGATAGACCGATTGATTCTCCTTCCAACTTCTGAACTGATCGACCAATTAATTGATTGATGGATGATTTATCTTCTCGATCAATCGATAGACCGATTGATTCTCCTTCCAACTTCTGAACTGATCGACCAATTAATTGATTGATGGATGATTTATCTTCTCGATCAATCGATAGACCGATTGATTCTCCTTCCAACTTCTGAACTGATCGACCAATTAATTGATTGATGGATGATTTATCTTCTCGATCAATCGATAGACAGATTGATTCTCCTTCCAACTTCTGAATTGGATTATTTATTTTCTCAATCAATAGACTGATTGATTATTGTTCCACGATGGATTGTTTATCTTCTCAATTGATAGATCCATTGATTATCCTTCCACCTTCTGAACTAATCGACCGACTGATTGATCAATCGATCCACCTTCTGAATTGATTGACCAATTAATCGATTGATGGATTGTTTATCTTCTCAATTGATAGAATGATTGATTATCCTTCCAACTTCTGGACTGATTGACCGATTGATTGATTGATTGATGGATTGTTTATCTTCTCAATTAATAAATCTATTGATTCCCCTTCCACCTTCTGAATTGATCGGCTGACTGATTGATGGTTTGATCAATCGATCCACCTTCTGAATTGACTGACCAATTAATCGATTGATGGATTGTTTATCTTCTCAATTGACAGATAGATTGATTCTTCTTCCATCTTCTGAATTGATCGACCAATTAATCGATTGATTGATGGATTGTTTATCTTCTCAATTGATAGAATGATTGATTCTCCTTCCAACTTCTCAATTGATCGACCAATTAATTGATTGATGGATTGTTTATTTTCTCAATTGATAGAATGATTGATTCTCCTTCCAACTTCTCAATTGATCGACCAATTAATTGATTGATGGATTGTTTATCTTCTCAATTGACAGATAGATTGATTCTCCTTCCACCTTCTGAACTGATCGACCAATTAATTGATTGATGGATTGTTTATCTTCTCGATCAATCGATAGACCGATTGATTCTCCTTCCAACTTCTCAATTGATCGACCAATTAATTGATTGATGGATTGTTTATTTTCTCAATTGATAGAATGATTGATTCTCCTTCCAACTTCTCAATTGATCGACCAATTAATTGATTGATGGATTGTTTATCTTCTCAATTGAGATAGATTGATTCTCCTTCCACCTTCTGAACTGATCGACCAATTAATTGATTGATGGATTGTTTATCTTCTCAATTGACAGATAGATTGATTCTCCTTCCACCTTCTGAACTGATCGACCAATTAATTGATTGATGGATTGTTTATCTTCTCAATTGATAGACCGATTGATTCTCCTTCCAACTTCTCAATTGATCGACCAATTAATTGATTGATGGATTGTTTATCTTCTCGATCAATCGATAGACCGATTGACTATCCTTCCAACTTCTGAATTGATAATCGATTGATTATTCTTCCAACTTCTGAATTGATCGACCAATTAATTGATTGATGGATGATCTCTCTTCTCGATCAATCAATAGACCGATTGATTCTCCTTCCACCTTCTGAATTGATCGATTGATTGATTGACGGGCTCTGCTTCTGTCTCCACCCCTTTCCCCCCAATGCCACCCAATCGGCGAATACGGCAGGACTACAACTCCCATCTGTCCATCAATCCGTCCATCCACCTGTCCGTCAACTCCGTTCACTTGTTCTCGATGAGGGTCTGGACCTTGTAGACCAGGTCCCGGGCCAGTTTCAACATGGCCGCCGTGTCGTGACGCTCGGCCATTTCTAGAAGGGAGAGGAAGAGAGGATTCTGGGAGTTGTGGTTGGCCGGCTCTCCCGCCCGCCCAAGGGGAGGGGCCTCGTGGGGAGGGGGAGGGGCCCGGACCCACCGTTGAAGAACTTGATGATGTCGGTGAAGTCCATGTTGTTCTCGAGGATGATGTCCCGGTAGAGCTCCACCAGCGCCAGGGCCAGGAAGAGCACAAAGTGCGAGGAGGACGTCCGGCGGGCCGCCCAGATGGCCTCCCAGGCCGAGAAGACGTCCCCGTAGAGGAGCTCTGGAAGAGGGAGGAAGAACGAGGAGAAGGAGGAGGAGGGGTGGGTGGGTGGACGGATGGAGGAGAAGGTGGAGGAGACGATGGACAAGAAAGGATGGAGGTGGAGGAATGGACCGAGGAGGAGAACCAGAAGAAAGAAGGAATAGATGGAGGACACCAAGATAGAGAAGGAATGGATGGAGGAGAAGGTGGAGGAGACCAAGGTGGAGGAGAAGAACCAGAAGGTAGAATGGAGAAGGAGACCGAGATGGAGGAGGAGTGGGAGGAGGAGGAATGGACAGAGAAGAACCAGAAGAAAGAAGAAGGAATGGATGGAGGACACCAAGATGGAGAAGGAGACCAAGATGAAGGAGAAGACGTCCCTGTAGAGCAGCTCTGGAGGGAGGAGAGGAGAAGGAACGGGTGGAGAAGGAACGGAGGTGGAGGAATGGATGGAGGAGAGCAAGACGGAGGAGAAGAACCAGAAGAAAGAAGAAGGAATGGATGGAGACCAAGATGGAGGAGAACATGAGAAGGAGAAGAGATGGATGGAGGGGAAGGTGGAGGAGAAGGAATGGAGTTGGAGAAGATGATGGAGGAAGAGATGAGAAGGAGAAGAACCCAGGAGATGGAGAAGATGAAAAGAAGAATGTGGAGGAGGAGATATGAGAAGAATGAGAAGAACCAAGATGGAGGAGGAGAAACAATGGATGGATGGAGGAGAAGAGGAGAAGACGAGAAGAAGAAGATGGAAGAGACCAAGATGTAGGAGAAGATGGAGAGATTAAAAGAAGCACGAGGAGGAGGAGGAAGATGGGATGAACCAGAAAGAGGAGGAAAGGACGAAGAAGACGAGAAGAGCGAGGAGAAGAAATGGAAGAAGACCAAGACGGAGGAGAAGATGAGAAGGAGAAGAGATGGATGGAGGGGAAGGTGGAGGAGAAGGAATGGAGTTGGAGAAGATGATGGAGGAGAAGCTGAGAAGGAGAGGAACCCAGAAGATAGTGGAGAAGATGAAAAGAAGAAGGTGGAGGAGGAGGAGATGGAAGAGACGTGAGAAGAATGAGAAGAACGAAGATGGAGGAGAAACGACGGATGGATGGAGGAGAAGATGAAGAAGACGATGGAGGAGAAGATGAGAAGAACCAGAAGGAGGAGAAGGAATGGATGAAGAAGGAGAAGATGAGAAGAACAAGAGGAAAGTGGAGGAGGAGATGATGGAAAGATGAGAAGAACCAGAAGAAAGAAGGTGGAGGAGGAGGAGATGGAAGAGACGTGAGAAGAATGAGAAGAACGAAGATGGAGGAGAAACGACGGATGGATGGAGGAGAAGATGAAGAAGACGATGGAGGAGAAGACGTGGTGCTGACCTCTCTTGAAGTCCAGGAGGAACCAGCGGTAGCAGAAGTAGAAGTGGGTGTAGTCCCCGTTCTGGTGCATCAGCTCAAAGAGCTCCGAGTCCAGGATCTGCAAGAGGAAGAAGGGGCCCCTCTGGGCATCTCCGGGTCCTCCAGCACAACTCCCTGGTCGGCCCACGGGCACCGGAAGGCCTACAGATGCCCACAGAGGGGTCCTCTCTAGGAATCTCACACGACGTCGACCATGGAGTTGTGTTGGAGGACCTACAAGTTGGGAAGCCGTCCCATCTGGGACTCTCCAGATCCTCCAGTGAGACTCTATGACTGTAGAATCATACAAGAGGATCTACAAATGGGAAGTTGTCCTATCTAGGATTCTCCAGGTCCTCCAGTGAGACTCTGTGGTCCTCCGGTGACACTTTGTGAGGAGAGCTGGAGGACCAACAAAAAGGAAAATGTCCTATCTAGGATTTTTCAGTGAGAATTTGTGGTCCTCCGGTGAGATTCTATGACCCAAGAGGAGTGCTGGAGAACCAACAAATGGGAAATTGTCCTATCTAGGATACCCCAGGTCCTCCAGTGAGACTCTATGGTCCTCAGGTGAGACTCTATGACCCAAAAGGAGTGCTAGAGTACCGACAAATGGAAAGCCATCCTATCTAGGACTCTCCAGGCCCGCCAGTGAAACTCTATGACCAAAGAGGAGTGCTGGAGGACTGACAAACAGAAAGTTGTAATCTCAACATCCTCCGGTGAGACTCTATGACCCAAGAGGAATGCTGGAGGACCGGCAAATGGGAAACTTTCCTAAGACTCTCCAAGTCCTCCAGTGAGACTATATCCGGCCACCAGCACTGGAGGACCTACAAATGCCTCTCTAGGAATCTCGTCGTTCTCCAGCTTGGAGTTGATCATAGAGTTGTGCTGGAAGACCGACAAATGGGATGCCGTCCTATCTGGGACTATCCAGGTCGTCCGGTGAGACTCTATGATCGTATAACCAAGCTGGAGGACCGGGAAATGGAAAGCCGTCCTATCTGGGACTCTCAAGGTCTTCCAGTGAGGGTCTATGACTGTAGACTTGTGCTGGAGGACCAGGAAAAAGGAAGCCGTCTTATCTAGGACTCCCTAGGTCTCCAGTGAGACTCTATGGTCTTCAGGTGGGACTCTATGACCAAAGAGAAGTGCTGCAGGTCCCCCAGTGAGACTCTATGGTCCTCCAACAAGACTCTATGACGTTAGAATCATGCTGGAGGACCTACAAGTGGAACTCTGTCCTAGCGAAGACTCTGTGACCATAGAGGACCAAGAGATTCCTAGAGAGCCCCCCGAGAGGGTCGGTACCTGGATGAGTGACCGCATGTTGGCGAAGTGTGTGTCCATGGCTCCTCCGTGGGGGAAGTTCTGGTTCATCCTCTTCATGAGCTCGGAGAAGCAGCTGAACGCAAGGGCTTCTGGGTAGAGGCAGGAAGAACGGGGCCGTCAGGACTCTATGGTGGGGGTCCCCAGGGGCACCCTAGAAGAGCCCAAGGAGAGGCCCCGCCCCGACTGTGGACTCACCGTCGTCCAGGATGACCAGCAGCGGGGCCAAGAGGTCGCACATCCCTTGGACGTAGCCGATGTCCAGGTGGTGCCAGACGTAGCTGTGGAGAGGGAGAGGGGTCACTCTAGGGAATCCGACACAGGAAGTGGGCCTTCTGTGGAACCTGGCCCACACAGGAAGCGGATCTTCCATGGAATTTCATCTTCAGACTTTAGATCCTTCTATGGCCACCAGACCATTGACCTAGAAGCTGGACCTTCTATGGAATCTCATCCTCGGACCTTTGACCTAGGAAGTGGACCTTCTATGGAATCTGAGCAACCCAGGAAGTGGACCTTCTATGGAATCACATCCTTGGACTTTCCATGCAGGAAGTGGGCCTGCTAGGGAATCTAACCCACCCAGGAAGTGGATTTTCCTTGGAATATGACTCTGACTGTCCATCTAGGAAGTTGACCTTCTACAGGGTATGACCCTCTGACCGTCCACCCAGGAAGTGGATCTTCTATGGTATCTAACCCAAAAAGGAAGTGGATTCTTCTATGGAGTATGATCCTCGGACCTTAGACTTAGGAAGTGGACCTTCTACAGAATCTGACCCACCCAGGAAGTGGACCTTCCATGGAATATGACTCTGACCGTCCATCTAGGAAGTTGACCTTCTACGGGATATGACCCTCTGACCGTCCACCCAGGAAGTGGATCTTCTATGGAGTCCAATCCTCGTACTTTCCACCCAGGAAGTGGACCTTCTATGGTATCTAACCCACAAAGGAAGTGGATTCTTCTATGGAGTATGATCCTCGGACCTTAGACTCAGGAAGTGGACCTTCTACAGAATCTGACCCAGCCAGGAAGTGGACCTTCCATGGAATATGACCTTCTGACTGTCCACCCAGGAAGTGGACTTTCTATAGAATCCATCCCACACAGGAAGTGGACCTTCTACAGAATCTGACCAACCCAGGAAGTGGATTTTCCATGGACTATGACCTTCTGACCGTCCACACAGGAAGTGGACCTTCTCTGGACTCTAACCCACCCAGGAAGTGGATTTTCCATGGAATATGACCTTCTGACTGTCCACCCAGGAAGTGGACTTTCTATAGAATCCATCCCACACAGGAAGTGGACCTTCTACAGAATCTGACCCAGCCAGGAAGTGGACCTTCCATGGAATATGACCTTCTGACTGTCCACCCAGGAAGTGGACTTTCTATAGAATCTATCCCACACAGGAAGTGGACCTTCTACAGAATCTGACCCACCCAGGAAGTGGATTTTCCATGGACTATGACCTTCTGACCGTCCACACAGGAAGTGGACCTTCTCTGGACTCTAACCCACCCAGGAAGTGGATTTTCCATGGAATATGACCTTCTGACCGTCCACCCAGGAAGTGGACCTTCTATAGAATCTATCCCAACCAAGAAGTAGACCTTCTATGGACTCTAACCCACCCAGGAAGTGGACCTTCTACAGAATCTATCCCACAATAGGAAGTGGACCTTCCATGGACTATGACCTTCTGACCGTCCACACAGGAAGTCGACCTTCCATGGAATCTGACCCACCCAAGAAGTGGACCTTCTACATAATCTGACCCAGCCAGGAAGTGGACCTTCCAGGGAATATGACCCTCTGACCGTCCACACAGGAAGTGGACCTTCTACGGACTTCTCTCACCTGCACATGACGTTCCGGAGCTTCTCCAGGTTGGCCGGAGTGAAGTACCAGTAGTTCCGGTCGCACCGCTGGACGTCCTTCTCGATCCGGTGGAGGTTGACCGTGTAGAGGTCCAGCAGCTCGGGCTACAGTGCGGACACATAACCACGTCATTCTGGACGACCCTCCTCGAAAACCAAGAGGTTGTGCTGCAATCCCCGCCCACACTCACCGAGTAAGTGACCCCCGAGGACGAGACGGGCGAGGCCTCCCGGACGGTCAGGTCGGTGACGGCCAGCGGCGGGTAGAGGCTCTCCATCTCCGGCTCCTCCGAGAGGTCGTCCTCCTCCTCCTCGCTCGAGGCCGGGCGCTCCCCGTTGCGGTCGGCCCAGCTCTTCTCTGGACCCCCGGGGCCCCGCGATTCGCCCCCGCCGTCCCCCACCACGGTCGTTGTCCTTTCCGCCTCGTAACCGTCGTCGGAATCCATCCGGTCCGGGGGTTTCGATTCGTCGCCGGCGTCGTTGTCGTCGTCGGGTTTGGACTCGGCTTGTTCCGCTTCGTCGACCGACTCGAAGACCTACGAGAAAGACGGAGGACGGAATCGGTGGAATCGAGACGGCCAAGAGCTAAAAAAATCGAAATCGGGACGAGCTGTCTAACTGTCACTTTGGCTCTGCTAGCTTCCTAACTGCCACTTCGGCTCCGCTACATTCCTAACTGCCACTTTGGATCCGCTAGCTTCCTAACTGCCACTTTGGCTCTGCTAGCTTCCTAACTGCCACTTTGGCTTCGATAACTTCCTAACTGCCACTTTGGCTCAGCTAGCTTTCCAACTGCCACTTTGGCTCCGCTATCTGCCTAACTGCCACTTTGGTTCCGCTATCTTTCCAACTGCCACTTTGGCTCTGCTATCTTCCTATCTGACACTTTGGCTCCGCTATCTTTCTAACTGTCATTTGGCTCTGCTATCTTTCTAACTACCACTTTGGCTCTGCTATCTTCCTATCTGACACTTTGGCTCCGCTATCTTTCTAACTGCCACTTTGGCCCCGCTATCTTTCTAACTGTCATTTGGCTCTGCTATTTTTCTAACTACCACTTTGGCTCCGCTATCTTTCTAACTGTCATTTGGCTCTGCTATCTTTCTAACTACCACTTTGGATCCGCTAGCTTCCTAACTGCCACTCTGGCTCCGCTAGCTTTCTAACTGGACCTCAAATCTTCGGGGGACACTCCACTGGGGGACACTCAAGGAACGGGAAGTCAGTGGTCACTCTACCTGGGTGCTCCCGCTCGAGTCGCTCTGAAGCCGGGTCAGTTTCTGTGGGCCGGAACTGCTGCTCTGAGAAGACTTGGAAGAGAGAAGAAGGAACACAACTCAACTGGACCCAACACAACTCAAGTATAATAATAATAATAATAATAATAATAATAATAATAATAACTCAACCCAACTCAACTGAACCCAATCCAACTCAACAACAATAGTAATAACTCAACCCAACTCAATGGGACTCAACTTAACTCAACTGGACCCAACACTACTCAACTGGAACCAACACAACTCAAGTATAATAATAATAATAATAATAATAATAATAATAATAACTCAACTCAACTGAACCCAATCCAACTCAACAACAATAATAATAACTCAACCCAACTCAACTGGACCCACCACAACTCAACTGGAACCAACCCAACTCAAGTATAATAATAATAATAATAATAATAATAATAAACCAACTCAACTGAACCCAATCCAACTCAACAACAACAATAATAACTCAACGGGACCCAACACAACTCAACGGGACCCAACTCAGCTCAACGGGACCCAACACAACTCAAGTATAATAATAATAATAATAATAATAATAATAATAATAATAACTCAACCCAACTGAACCCAATCCAACTCAACAACAATATTAATAACTCAACCCAACTCAATGGGACCCAACTCAACTCAACTGGACCCACCACAACTCAACTGGAACCAACCCAACTCAAGTATAATAATAATAATAATAATAATAATAATCCAACTCAACTGAACCCAATCCAACTCAACAACAACAATAATAACTCAACCCAACTCAACTGGACCCAACCCAACTCAACTGGACCCAACATGACTCTACTGGAACCAACCCAACTCAAGTATAATAATAATAATAATAATAATAATAATAATAATAATAACCCAACCCAACTGAACCCAATCCAACTCAACAACAACAATAATAACCCAACCCAACTCAACAAGACCCAACCCAACTCAACTGGAACCAACACAACTCAACTGGAACCAACACAACTCAAGTATAATAATAATAATAATAATAATAACCCAACTCAACTGAACCCAATCCAACTCAACAACAATAATAATAACTCAACCCAACTCAACGGGACCCAACCCAACTCAACAGGACCCAACACAACTCAAGTATAATAATAATAATAATAATAATAATAATAACCCAACTCAACTGAACCCAATCCAACTCAACAACAACAATAATAACTCAACCCAACTCAACGGGACCCAACACAACTCAACTGGAACCAACACAACTCAAGTATAATAATAATAATAATAATAATAACCCAACTCAACTGAACCCAATCCAACTCAACAACAACAATAATAACTCAACCCAACTCAATGGGACTCAACTTAACTCAACTGGACCCAACACTACTCAACTGGACCCAACACAACTCAAGAATAATAATAATAATAATAATAATAATAATCCAACTCAACTGAACCCAATCCAACTCAACAACAACAATAATAACTCAACCCAACTCAACTGGAACCAACACAACTCAACTGGAACCAACCCAACTCAAGTATAATAATAATAATAATAATAATAATAACCCAACTCAACTGAACCCAATCCAACTCAACAACAACAATAATAACTCAACCCAACTCAACGGGACTCAACCCAACTCAACAGGACCCAACACAACTCAAGTATAATAATAATAATAATAATAATAATAATAATAACCCAACTCAACTGAACCCAATCCAACTCAACAACAACAATAATAACTCAACTCAACTCAATGGGACCCAACTCAACTCAACAGGACCCAACACAACTCAAGTATAATAATAATAATAATAATAATAATAATAATAATAATAACCCATCTCAACTGAACCCAATCCAACTCAACAACAACAATAATAACTCAACCCAACTCAATGGGACCCAACTCAACTCAACAGGACCCAACACAACTCAAGTATAATAATAATAATAATAATAATAATAATAACCCAACTCAACTGAACCCAATCCAACTCAACAACAACAATAATAACTCAACCCAACTCAACTGGACCCAACACAACTCAACTGGAACCAACACAACTCAAGTATAATAATAATAATAATAATAATAATAACCCAACTCAACTGAACCCAATCCAACTCAACAACAACAATAATAACTCAACCCAACTCAACTGGACCCAACCCAACTCAAGTATAATAATAATAATAATAATAATAATAACCCAACTCAACTGAACCCAATCCAACTCAACAACAATAATAATAACTCAACCCAACTCAACTGGACCCAACTCAGCTCAACGGGACCCAACACAACTCAAGTATAATAATAATAATAATAATAATAATAATAATAACCCAACTCAACTGAACCCAATCCAACTCAACAACAATAATAATAACTCAACCCAACTCAATGGGACTCAACCCAACTCAACAGGACCCAACACAACTCAAGTATTATAATAATAATAATAATAATAATAATAATAATAATAATAATAATCCAACTCAACTGAACCCAATCCAACTCAACAACAACAATAATAACTCAACCCAACTCAACGGGACTCAACCCAACTCAACTGGACCCAACACAACTCAAGTATAATAATAATAATAATAATAATAACCCAACTCAACTGAACCCAATCCAACTCAACAACAATAATAATAACTCAACCCAACTCAACGGGACCCAACCCAACTCAACAGGACCCAACACAACTCAAGTATAATAATAATAATTATAATAATAATAATAACCCAACTCAACTGAACCCAATCCAACTCAACAACAACAATAATAACTCAACCCAACTCAACGGGACCCAACACAACTCAACGGGACCCAACACTACTCAACTGGACCCAACACAACTCAAGTATAATAATAATAATAATAATAATAATAATAACCCAACTCAACTGAACCCAATCCAACTCAACAACAATAATAATAACTCAACCCAACTCAACTGGACCCACCACAACTCAACTGGAACCAACCCAACTCAAGTATAATAATAATAATAATAATAATAACCCAACTCAACTGAACCCAATCCAACTCAACAACAACAATAATAACTCAACGGGACCCAACACAACTCAACTGGACCCAACTCAGCTCAACGGGACCCAACACAACTCAAGTATAATAATAATAATAATAATAACCCAACTCAACTGAACCCAACCCAACTGAACCCAACCCAACTCAATAATAATAATAATAATAATAATAATAATAATAATAATAATAATCTCAATTCAACTCAACTGGACCCAACTCAACTGAACATAACTCAACTATAATAATAAGAACACAATAATAATAATAATTCAACTCAACTGAACCCAACCCAACTGAACCCAACCCAACTCAATAATAATAATAATAATCTCAATTCAACTCAACTGGACCCAACTCAACTGAACATAACTCAACTATAATAATAAGAACACAATAATAATAATAATTCAACTCAACTGAACCCAACCCAACTGAACCCAACCCAACTCAATAATAATAATAATAATAATAACTCTACCCAACTCAACTGGACCCAACTCAACTGAACATAACTCAACTATAATAATAAGAACACAATAATAATAATAATTCAACTCAACTGAACCCAACCCAACTGAACCCAACCCAACTCAATAATAATAATAATAATAATAACAACTCTACCCAACTCAACTGGACCCAACTCAACTGAATATAACTCAACTATAATAATAAGAACACAATAATAATAATAATTCAACTCAACTGAACCCAACCCAACTGAACCCAACCCAACTCAATAATAATAATAATAATAATAATAATAATAATAATAACTCAACCCAACTCAACTGGACCCAACTCAACTGAACATAACTCACCTATAATAATAACAACACCATAATAATAATAATTCAACTCAACTGAACCCAACCCAACTGAACCCAACTCAACTCAATAATAATAATAATAATAATAATAATAATAATCTCAATTCAACTCAACTGGACCCAACTCAACTGAACATAACTCAACTATAATAATAAGAACACAATAATAATAATAATTCAACTCAACTGAACCCAACCCAACTGAACCCAACCCAACTCAATAATAATAATAATAATAATAATAATCTCAATTCAACTCAACTGGACCCAACTCAACTGAACATAACTCAACTATCATAATAAGAACACAATAATAATAATAATAATTCAACTCAACTGAACCCAACCCAACTGAACCCAACCCAACTCAATAATAATAATAATAATAATAATAATAACTCTACCCAACTCAACTGGACCCAACTCAACTGAACATAACTCACCTATAATAATAATAACGCAATAATAATAATAATTCAACTCAACTGAACCCAACCCAACTGAACCCAACCCAACTCAATAATAATAATAATAATAATAATAATAACTCTACCCAACTCAACTGGACCCAACTCAACTGAACATAACTCACCTATAATAATAATAACACCATAATAATAATAATTCAACTCAACTGAACCCAACCCAACTCAATAATAATAATAATAATAATAATAATAATAATAATAATAATAATAACTCTACCCAACTCAACTGGACCCAACTCAACTGAACATAACTCAACTATAATAATAAGAACACAATAATAATAATTCAACTCAACTGAACCCAACCCAACTCAATAATAATAATAATAATAATAATAATAATAATCTCAATTCAACTCAACTGAACTTAACTCAACCCTTGGACAACTCAACTCAATGGAACCCAATTGAACCCAACCCAACTCAACTCAAGCACTGGACAACCCCAACAATGACCCTTGGGTCACTCCGCCTGCCGGCCACCTCACCTCGCTGCTGAGGGTGGAGTGTCCGTGCACGAGGCGCTCCATGGTGGAGTCCAGGCTGGCCCCCGTGGAGCACTTGGCCAGGGCGGCCGCGTGGGACTCCTTCTCGCGCTGCCGGACGATGGCCTCGCAGCCCAGCCACTCCGCCATGGTCTGCTCGTAGCCGGAACGGGTCTGGAGGTCCACCTGGGACGGAGACAGGCCCCCATTATCCACAGCTTTGACTTCTGAAGGACAGATCTCCATCATCCACAGCTTCAAATCATGGAGACTTTATGTTATAATACAATAAAATATTATAAAGTAATAGTTATATATCCCTATGAAGGTCAGATCTCCCTTATCCACAGCTTTGACTTCTGAAGGACAGATCTCCATCATCCACAGCTCTGACTTATGGAGACTGAATGAAGGACAGATCTCCATTATCCACAGCTCTGACTTATGGAGACTGAATGAAGGACAGATCTCCATTATCCACAGCTCTGACTTATGGAGACTGAACGAAGGACAGATCTCCATTATCCACAGCTTTGACCTTCAGAAGAGATCTCCATTATCCACAGCTTTGACCTTCAGAACAGATCTCCATTATCCACAGCTCTGACTTATGGAGACCCTATGAAGATCAGATCTCCATTATCCACAGCTCTGACCTATGGAGACCCTATGAAGATCAGATCTCCATTATCCACAGCTCTGACTTATGGAGACCCTATGAAGATCAGATCTCCATTATCCACAGCTCTGACTTATGGAGACCCTATGAAGGTCAGACCTCCATTATCCACAGCTCTGACTTATGGAGACCCTATGAAGGTCAGACCTCCATTATCCACAGCTCTGACTTATGAAGACGCTATGAAGGTCAGATCTCCATTATCCACAACTCTGACTTATGGAGACTGAATGAAGGACAGATCTCCATTTTCCACAGCTTTGACCTTCAGAACAGACCTCCATTATCCACAACTCTGACTTGAGACTGAATGAAGGACAGATCTCCATTATCCACAGCTCTGACTTATGGAGACCCTATGAAGGACAGATCTCCGTTATCCACAGCTTTGACCTTCAGAACAGATCTCCATTATCCACAGCTTTGACCTTCAGAAGAGATCTCCATTATCCACAGCTCTGACTTATGGAGACTGAATGAAGGACAGATCTCCATTATCCACAGCTTTGACCTTCAGAACACATGTCTGTTATCCACAACGCTGACTTATGGAGATCGTATGAAGTGCAGATGTCCGTCACCCACATCTTATGGACAACTGACCTCTCTCCTCTCTGCTTCGGACATCCCGAATCGGTAATGTCCGAGGAGGAACGGCCAAACGGATTTCCGGATTTCGTGCTGGACGCCCCCGAAGTAGACCAGACGTAACAACTCGTTTTCGTCGGTTTTCTGGGGGCGGAAAAAATAGATCAACGGTCAGGTCACGAGAAGGACACCGTGGTCAACATCTGAACCATATCATAAGGTGGGGATATTACCGTATTGTCCTGCAGATACCCCTCCCAGACCTCGGCCGTCAGACCCGCACTCGCGTCACAAGGCACGTCCGGGGACACAATGTCGTGGTTGACCAGCGCCGAGAGGTGAGTCCGCACAGTGGAAAGATGGCGGCAGTAGGCCAGCCCTGTGACCATAGAGATATGGGTCAGCGATGGCCCAATAATGCCCCACTGAAACCATGGGATGGGCCTTGGGGTTGGGCTGACCCATAGAAAAGTCAACTGAGCATCAACCCGTGTGTTGAACCCAATGAAACCCACTGAATCCATAGGATGGGCCTTGGGGTTGGGTTGACCCATAGAGAAGTCAATGGAGCATCAACCCAAGAGTGTTGAACCCAATGAAGCCCCATTGAATCCATGGGATTGGCCTTGGGGTTGAGTTGACCCATAGAGAAGACAACTGAGCATCAACCGAAGTGTGTTGAACCCAATGAGACCCCATTGAATCCATGGGATTGGCCTTGGGGTTGGGTTGACCCATAGAAAAGTCAACTGAACATCAACCCAAGAGCGTTGGACCCAATGAAGCTCCACTGAGTTCATGGGATTGGCCTTGGTGTTGGGCTGACCCATAGAGAAATCAACTGAACATCAACCCAAGAGCGTTGGACCCAATGAAGCTCCACTGAATCCATGGGATGGGCCTTGGGATTAGGTTGACCCATAGAAAAGTCAACTGAACATCAACCCAAGAGCGTTGGACCCAATGAAGCTCCACTGAATCCATGGGATGGGCCTTGGGATTAGGTTGACCCATAGAAAAGTCAACTGAACATCAACCCAAGAGCGTTGGACCCAATGAAGCTCCACTGAATCCATGGGATTGGCCTTGGTGTTGGGCTGACCCATAGAAAAGTCAACTGAGCATCAACCCAAGAGCGTTGGACCCAATGAAGCCCCATTGAATCAACCCAACAGCAAGTCAATCCAAAGATCAATCCAATGGATTTCAATGGGTTCAATGCCCATGGGTTGATGGTTGCAGTCTCCACCATGGACCAACCCAACAATGGGTCAATCCAAAGGTCAATCCCATAGATTCAATGGGTTTCATTGGGTTCAACCCCTTGAGTTGATAGTTGGCCATCTTGACCATGGGTCAACCCAACAGCGAGTCAATCCAAAGATCAATCCAATGGATTTCAATGGGTTCAATGCCCATGGGTTGATGGTTGCAGTCTCTACCATGGACCAACCTAACAATGGGTCAATCTGAAGGCCAATCCCATGGATTCAATGGGTCTACTTGGGTTCAACCCCTTGCGTTGATAGTTGGATGTCTTGACCATGGGTCAACCCAACAGCGAGTCAATCCAGAGGTCAATCCCATAGATTCAATTGGGTTTCATTGGGTTCAACACCCTTGGGTTGATGCTCAGTTGACTTCTCTATGGGTCAACCCAACCCCAGGCTCATCCCATGGATTCAGTGGGGTTTCAATGGATTCGCCTAAGTTAATATTTGGATGGGAGACCACTGACCCATCCACGTCCTATGATTTTAAAGTCATTTTTGAATTAATACATTTTTTTACGTAATTCCCGAATTAATACGATTTTAAAGCCATTTTTGAATTAATACAATTTTACGTCATTCCCGAATTAATACGATTTTAAAGTCATTTTAGAATAATACAATTTTTACATCATTCCAAAATTAATATGACTTTCAAGATGTTTTTGAATTAATACAGTTTTTACATCATTCCCAAATACGATTTTTAAGTAATTTTTGAATTGATAAAATTTTTACGTCATTCCAGAATTAATACGATTTTAGTCATTTTTGAATTTACAATTTTTACGTCATTCCAAAATTAATACGATTTTAAAGTCATTTTTGAATTAATACCATTTTTACGTCATTCCCAAATTAATACGACTTTTAAGATGTTTTTGAATACAATTTTTAACGTCATTCCCAAATTAATATGATGTTAAAGCCATTTTAGAATTAAGACAATTTTTACGTCATTCCCGAATTAATACGACTTTTAAGATGTTTTTGAATTAATCCAATTTTTACGTCATTCCCAAATTAATCCAATTTAATTCCTTTTTGAATTAATACAATTTTTACGTCATTCCCGAATACTATTTTAAATTCATTTTAGAATTAATACAAATTTTACGTCATTCCCGAATTAATACGATTTTAAATTCATTTTTGAATTAACACGATTTTTAAGTCATTCCCAAATTAATACAATTTTGAATTAATACAATTTTTTTCATCGTTCCAAATTTAATACGATTTCCAAGACGTTCTTGAATTAATACAATTTTTACGTCATTCCCAAATTAATACTTTTAAGATGTTTTTGAATTAATACATTTTTTACGTCATTCCCGAATTAATACGATTTTAAATTCATTTTTGAATTAACACGATTTTTACGTCATTCCCAAATTAATACAATTTTGAATTAATACAATTTTTTTCGTCGTTCCCAATTTAATACGATTTCCAAGACGTTCTTGAATTAATACAATTTTTACGTCATTCCCAAATTAATACGACTTTTAAGATGTTTTTGAATTAATACATTTTTTACGTCATTCCCGAATTAATACGATT
This sequence comes from Anolis carolinensis, assembly GCF_035594765.1. Taxonomy (NCBI): domain Eukaryota; kingdom Metazoa; phylum Chordata; class Lepidosauria; order Squamata; family Anolidae; genus Anolis; species Anolis carolinensis. The sequence goes on along the minus strand of NW_026943833.1, from coordinate 438,763 downwards.
TTAAATTCATTTTTGAATTAACACGATTTTTACGTCATTCCCAAATTAATACAATTTTGAATTAATACAATTTTTTTCGTCGTTCCCAATTTAATACGATTTCCAAGACGTTCTTGAATTAATACAATTTTTACGTCATTCCCAAATTAATACGACTTTTAAGATGTTTTTGAATTAATACATTTTTTACGTCATTCCCGAATTAATACGATTTTAAATTCATTTTTGAATTAACACGATTTTTACGTCATTCCCAAATTAATACAATTTTGAATTAATACAATTTTTTTCGTCGTTCCCAATTTAATACGATTTCCAAGACGTTCTTGAATTAATACAATTTTTTACATCGTTCCCGAAATTAATACAAATTTAACTCAACGTTCTTGAAACGTGTCGAGACTACATATCCCATCAATTTAGCACCAGAGGGAGAGAGAGAAGAGGAAGACTCACATCCGTAAAACGCCCGAGAAAGGATCTGGTATTTCATGTTGTCGCAAAGGAGCTTGAGTGGAGTCCTGTGGAGAGAAAGAGACAACCACGTTTCCCACCCGTTTTTATACCGTTTTTTTGTTATATCACCACCAAGTGTTTTCTCTTGTACTTGCCTTTCGTGGTTGCACCCGTTGGGCGGTCCGCTATCAGTGGACCCACCGTGGGAACACGACGAGCAGGAGGACTTCCGGGTGCTGGGCTGCCACATGGGTGGGATGGCCCCTGACGTGGCGTCCATGATGTCCTGGGAAACTGGGAACCGGAAGAAGAAACCACGATAAAATCGGTACCAGAAAAGAAACTCAGGACGAAAAGAGAAAGAAACGGGTTTATTAGACAGAAATCGAGATTGAATTAGGGAACAAAAACGAGAGAAATCGAAAGTACGAGAATCAAGCGCTCATAAAATTAATTACGAGAAGAAAAGGAAACGGGTTTATTAGGCTGAAATCAAGATTAAATTACGGCACCAAAACAAGAGAAATCGAGAAAAAAGTACAAGAATGAAATTCTGATGAAAACGGAATCAAAACGGGAGAAATCGAGAGGAAAGTACGAGAATCAAGCGCTCATAAAATTAATTACGAGAAGAAAAGGAAACGGGTTTATTAGGCTGAAATCGAGATTAAATTACGGCACCAAAACAAGAGAAATCGAGAAAAAAGTACAAGAATGAAATTCTGATGAAAACGGAATCAAAACGGGAGAAATCGAGAGGAAAGTACGAGAATTAAGCGCTCATAAAATCAATTACGAGAAGAAAAGGAAACGGGTTTATTAGAGTGAAATCGAGATTAAATTACGGCACCAAAACAAGAGAAATCGAGAAAAAAGTACAAGAATGAAATTCTGATTAAAACGGAATGAAAACAGGAGAAATCGAGAGAATCAAGCGCTCATAAAATTAATTACGAGAAGAAAAGGAAACGAGTTTATTAGAGTGAAATCGAGATTAAATTACGGCACCAAAACAAGAGAAATCGAGAAAAAAGTACAAGAATGAAATTCTGATGAAAACGGAATCAAAATGGGAGAAATCGAGAGGAAAGTACGAGAATCAAGCGCTCATAAAATCAATTACGAGAAGAAAAGGAAACGGGTTTATTAGACTGAAATCGAGATTAAATTACGGCACCAAAACAAGAGAAATCGAGAAAAAAGTACAAGAACGAAATTCTGATGAAAACGGAATGAAAACAGGAGAAATCGAGAGAATTAAGCGCTCACAAAATCAATTACAAGAAGAAAAGGAAACGGGTTTATTAGGCTGAAATTTAGATTAAATTACGGAACCAAAACGAGAGAAATCGAGAGGAAAGTACAAGAATTAATCGCTCATAAAATTAATTACGAGAAGAAAAGGAAACGGGTTTATTAGACTGAAATCGAGATTAAATTACGGAAGCAAAACGAGAGAAATTGAAAGTACGAGAATTAATCGCTCATAAAATTAATTACGAGAAGAAAAGGAAACGGGTTTATTAGACTGAAGTCGAGATTAAATTACGGAAGCAAAACGAGAGAAATTGAAAGTACGAGAATTAATCGCTCATAAAATTAATTACGAGAAGAAAAGGAAACGGGTTTATTAGGCTGAAATCGAGATTAAATTACGGAACCAAAACGAGAGAAATTGAAAGTACGAGAATTAATCGCTCATAAAATCAATTACGAGAAGAAAAGGAAACGGGTTTATTAGACTGAAGTCGAGATTAAATTACGGCACCAAAACGAGAGAAATTGAAAGTACGAGAATTAATCGCTCATAAAATTAATTACGAGAAGAAAAGGAAACGGGTTTATTAGACTGAAGTCGAGATTAAATTACGGAACCAAAAGGAGAGAAATTGAAAGTACGAGAATTAATCGCTCATAAAATTAATTACGAGAAGAAAAGGAAACGGGTTTATTAGACTGAAATCGAGATTAAATTATGGAACCAAAAGGAGAGAAATTGAAAGTACGAGAATTAATCGCTCATAAAATTAATTACGAGAAGAAAAGGAAACGGGTTTATTAGGCTAAAATCGAGATTAAATTATGGAACCAAAAGGAGAGAAATTGAAAGTACGAGAATTAATCGCTCATAAAATTAATTACGAGAAGAAAAGGAAACGGGTTTATTAGGCTGAAATCGAGATTAAATTATGGAACCAAAAGGAGAGAAATTGAAAGTACGAGAATTAATCGCTCATAAAATTAATTACGAGAAGAAAAGGAAATGGGTTTATTAGGCTGAAATCGAGATTAAATTATGGAACCAAAAGGAGAGAAATTGAAAGTACGAGAATTAATCGCTCATAGAATTAATTACGAGAAGAAAAGGAAATGGGTTTATTAGGCTGAAATCGAGATTAAATTATGGAACCAAAAGGAGAGAAATTGAAAGTACGAGAATTAATCGCTCATAAAATCAATTACGAGAAGAAAAGGAAACGGGTTTATTAGACTGAAGTCGAGATTAAATTACGGCACCAAAACGAGAGAAATTGAAAGTACGAGAATTAATCGCTCATAAAATTAATTACGAGAAGAAAAGGAAACGGGTTTATTAGACTGAAGTCGAGATTAAATTACGGAAGCAAAACGAGAGAAATTGAAAGTACGAGAATTAATCGCTCATAAAATCAATTACGAGAAGAAAAGGAAACGGGTTTATTAGACTGAAGTCGAGATTAAATTACGGCACCAAAAGGAGAGAAATTGAAAGTACGAGAATTAATCGCTCATAAAATTAATTACGAGAAGAAAAGGAAACGGGTTTATTAGACTGAAATCGAGATTAAATTACGGCACCAAAAGGAGAGAAATTGAAAGTACGAGAATTAATCGCTCATAAAATTAATTACGAGAAGAAAAGGAAACGGGTTTATTAGACTGAAGTCGAGATTAAATTACGGCACCAAAACGAGAGAAATTGAAAGTACGAGAATTAATCGCTCATAAAATTAATTACGAGAAGAAAAGGAAACGGGTTTATTAGACTGAAATCGAGATTAAATTACGGCACCAAAAGGAGAGAAATTGAAAGTACGAGAATTAAGCGCTCATAAAATTAATTACGAGAAGAAAAGGAAACGGGTTTATTAGACTGAAGTCGAGATTAAATTACGGAACCAAAACGAGAGAAATTGAAAGTACGAGAATTAAGCGCTCATAAAATTAATTACGAGAAGAAAAGGAAACGGGTTTATTAGACAGAAATCAAGATTAAATTACGGAACCAAAAGGAGAGAAATTGAAAGTACGATAATTAATCGCTCATAAAATTAATTACGAGAAGAAAAGGAAATGGGTTTATTAGGCTAAAATCGAGATTAAATTACGGCACCAAAACGAGAGAAATCGAGAGGAAAATACGAGAATCAGGCGCTCATGAAATCAATTACGAGAAGAAAAGGAAACCGGTTTATTAGACAGAAATCAAGATTAAATTACGGCACCAAAACGAGAGAAATCGGGGCGAAAATACAAAAATGAAACTCTGATAAGAAACTGTAGCAAAATGAGAGAAATTGCGAGGAAATTAAGAGAATGAAACTGTGAGAACTAGAGTCAAAACGGGAGGAAAGTACGAGAATGAAACTGTGATTAAAGCAGTTACGAGAAGGAAATTGGTTAATTAGACTGAAATCGAGATTAAATCACGGGACCAAAATGAGAGAAATTGAGGGGAAAGTACGAGAATGAAATTCTGATAAAACGGAATCAAAATGGGAGAAATTGAGAGGAGACGAGAACGAAAATCAGTAAGAGAAGACAGAAATATTGGCAAAATTTTGAGATTTTTAAAAAAGATTTTTTAAAAAAAACGAGATGGGAACGAAAGTCAAGGTGAAAGGACAAGAACGAAACTCAGGACGAGAAGAAGAAAAAATTGGCAAAAAATTGAATTTTTTTTTTAAAAAACTGTAATTTTAAAAAACGAGATGAAAGGAGAACGAAAAGGTCGAGATGAAAGGACGAGAACGAAACTCAGGACGAGAAGAAAAAAATATTGGCAAAAAAATCGAGATTTTTTTTTTTAAAAAAACGGTATTTTTAAAAAACAAGATGAAAGGAGAACGAAAAAGTTGAGATGAAAGGATGAGAACGAAACTCAGGACGAGAAGAAAAAATATTGGCAAAAAAATCGAGATTTTTTTTTTAAAAAAACGGTAATTTTAAAAAACAAGATGAAAGGAGAACGAAAAAGTTGAGATGAAAGGACGAGAACGAAACTCAGGACGAGAAGAAAAAAATATTGGCAAAAAAATCGAGATTTTTTTTTTAAAAAAATGGTAATTTTAAAAAACAAGATGAAAGGAGAACGAAAAGGTCGAGATGAAAGGACGAGAACGAAACTCAGGACGAGAAGAAAAAAATATTGGCAAAAAAATCGAGATTTTTTTTTTAAAAAAACGGTAATTTTAAAAAACAAGATGAAAGGAGAACGAAAAGGTCGAGATGAAAGGACGAGAACGAAACTCAGGACGAGAAGAAAAAATATTGGCAAAAAAATCGAGATTTTTTTTTAAAAAAATGATAATTTTTAAAAATGAAACGAATGGAGAACGAAAAGGTCGAGATGAAAAGACGAGAACAAAAAAAAGTCGAGATGAAAGGACGAGAACGAAGAAGTCGAGAAGAAAGAAAGTCACTGGACGGAAAACGAGTATTCAACCCCGACTAAAATCGACAACGATTTATTGGAGGGAAATCGAGAGAAGGTCTAGATCCGGGGCATGCTGTCAATCAAGTTGGGTCACATGATCACCACCCAATCAGTACACGGATTTCGAGAGGAAAACGACAGTAAATATGCCAACCACATAATTCGCACTGGCCTTCCCGACCAGACCCGGCCAGCGTGGTTTTGGGGTACGTGTGGATCGGTTCCAGAGAAGTTCTCGGGACGACCACCACTTTGCCGGGCGTCGGAGTAACGTGGTTGGAGCCCCGGAGAAGGACAGAAGGGCCACTGAGCACAACTAGAGGCGGAAAAGGATCTATGGGTCATTAGGGTCAACCAAGGTCAACGGTTGGTGAGCCAATATGGTGGTCAACCTCACCGCCCAATAGTTGGGTCCATGGGTCAACAACATCTGTAATGATGTAATGATGGTAGCAATATTATAATATATTATATAAATTATAATATATATAAAATATATTATATTTTAATATATTTCGGTCCATTCATTACAATGGGATCGAAAGTGAAAGTGAAAGTAAAATAATTATGAATATTCAATATATTTAACCCCAAAATGCAATATAATTTAATATATGAAATTAAATAGTTGGGTCCATGGGTCAACAACGTCTGTAACGATGTAATGACGATAGAAAAATTATATTATATTATATAAATTATAATACATATAAAATATATTATATTTTAATTTGGTCCATTCATTACAATGGGATTGAAAGTGAAAGTAAAATAAATATGAATTTGAAATATGAAATATTAAATATATTTAACCCCAAAATGCAATATAATTTATTAAATTAAATTAATATATTTCATATATATTATAAGGGTACAAGATCAATTCCTCACAATGGGATTGAAAGTGAAAGTGAAAGTAACACTAAAATAAATATGAATATTAAATATTAAATATATTAATTCCTAATATTCAATATAATTTAATATATTAGATTAAATTAATATATTTCATATAAGGGAACAAGAGCAATTCCTCACAATGGGATCGAAAGTGAAAGTGAAAGTAAAATAACTAAAATAAATATGAATATTAAATATTAAATATATTAAATCCCAATATTCAATATAATTTAATATATTAAATTAAATTAATATATTTCATATAAGGGAACAAGAGCAATTTCTCACAATGGGATCAAAAGTGAAAGTGAAAGTAAAATAACTGAAATAAATATGAATATTAAATATTAAATATATTAAATCCCAATATTCAATATAATTTAAGATATTAAATTAAATTAATATATTTCATATAAGGGAACAAGATCAATTCCTCACAATGGGATCGAAAGTGAAAGTGAAAGTAAAATAACTAAAATAAATATGAATATTAAATATATTAAATCCCAATATTCAATATAATTTAATATATTCAATTAAATTAATATATTTCATATAAGGGAACAAGAGCAATTCCTCACAATGGGATCGAAAGTGAAAGTGAAAGTAAAATAACTAAAATAAATATGAATATTAAATATTAAATATATTAAATCCCAATATTCAATATAATTTAATATATTAAATTAAATTAATATATTTCATATAAGGGTACGAGATTAATTCCTCACAATGCGATCAAAAGTGAAAGTGAAACTATAATATGAATATGAAAGTAAAAGTAAAATAATAATAATATTAAATATTAACTATATTAAATCCCAAAATTTAATATATTTTGTCTCAATGGTGGATACAAGGTCCATTCATTACAATGGGATCGAAAGTGAAAGTGAAAATGACAGTAAAATAACTGAATATTAAACATTAAATATATTTAACCCCAAAATGCAATATAATTTAATAAATTAAATTAAATTAATATATTTCATATATATTATAAGGGTACAATGTCAATTCCTCACCATGGGGTCGAAAGTTAAAGTGAAAGTAAAACTATAATATGAATATGAAATATTAAATATATTAAATCCCAAAATGTAATATATTTTAATATATTTTGGCTCCGTGGCTGATACGAGGTCCATTCATTACAATGGGATCGAAAGTGAAAGTAAAAGTAAAACTAAAATAACTAAAACAAATATGAATATTAAATATTAAATATATTTAACCCCAAAATGCAATATAATTTAATAAATTAAATTAAATTAATATATTTCATATATATTATAAGGGTACAATGTCAATTCCTCACCATGGGGTCGAAAGTTAAAGTGAAAGTAAAACTATAATATGAATATGAAATATTAAATATATTAAATCCCAAAATGTAATATATTTTAATATATTTTGGCTCCGTGGCTGATACGAGGTCCATTCATTACAATGGGATCGAAAGTGAAAGTAAAAGTAAAACTAAAATAACTAAAACAAATATGAATATTAAATATTAAATATATTTAACCCCAAAATGCAATATAATTTAATAAATTAAATTAAATTAATATATTTCATATATATTATAAGGGTACAATGTCAATTCCTCACCATGGGGTCGAAAGTTAAAGTGAAAGTAAAACTATAATATGAATATGAAATATTAAATATATTAAATCCCAAAATGTAATAAATTTTAATATATTTTGGCTCCGTGGCTGATACGAGGTCCATTCATTACAATGGGATCGAAAGTGAAAGTAAAAGTAAAACTAAAATAACTAAAACAAATATGAATATTAAATATTAAATATATTAAACCCCAAAATGCAATATAATTTAATATATGAAATTAAATAGTTGGGTCCATGGGTCGACAACGTCTCTAACGATGTAATGATGATAGAAATATTATACTATATTATATAAATAATAATATATATATAAAATATATTATATTTTAATATATTTCGGCTCACTGGCGGATACAAGGTCCATTCATTACAATGGGATTGAAAGTGAAAGTGAAACTAAAATAAATATGAATATGAAATATTAAATATATTTAACACTAAATATTAAATATATTAAATGCTAAAGTATTTATAATTACATAAATATTATATTTTATTATGTAAATTTTAATATATTTCAGCCCCATGGCAGATAGGGGGCCCATTCATTTCAATGGGGCCGAAAGCGAAAGTGAAATTAAAATAAATATAAATATTAAATATATTAAATGCTAAAGTATTTATAATTACATAAATATTATATTTTATTATGTAAATTTTAATATATTTCAGCCCCATGGCAGATAGGGGACCCATTCATTTCAATGGGGCCGAAAGCGAAAGTGAAATTAAAATAAATATAAATATTAAATATATTAAATGCTAAAGTATTTATAATTACATAAATATTATATTTTATTATGTAAATTTTAATATATTTCAGCCCCATGGCAGATATGGGGCCCATTCATTTCAATGGGGCCAAAAGCGAAAGTGAAATTAAAATAAATATAAATATTAAATATATTAAATGCTAAAGAATTTATAATTACATAAATATTATATTTTATTATGTAAATTTTAATATATTTCAGCCCCATGGCAGATATGGGGCCCATTCATTTCAATGGGGCCGAAAGCGAAAGTGAAATTAAAATAAATATAAATATTAAATATATTAAATGCTAAAGTATTTATAATTACATAAATATTATATTTTATTATGTAAATTTTAATATATTTCAGCCCCATGGCAGATATGGGGCCCATTCATTTCAATGGGGCCGAAAGCGAAAGTGAAATTAAAATAAATATAAATATTAAATATATTAAATGCTAAAGTATTTATAATTACATAAATATTATATTTTATTATGTAAATTTTAATATATTTCAGCCCCATGGCAGATATGGGGCCCATTCATTTCAATGGGGCCGAAAGCGAAAGTGAAACTAAAATATATATAAATATTAAATATATTAAATACTAAAATCATATTTATATATAATTACATAAATAAGATATTTTATTATGTAAACTTTAATATATTTTGGCCCCATGGCAGATATGGGGCCCATTCATTTCAATGGGGCCGAAAGCGAAAGTGAAATTAAAATAAATATAAATATTAAATATATTAAATGCTAAAGTATTTATAATTACATAAATATTTTATTATGTAAATTACAATAGTTAAAATATATTTTAATATATTTCGGCCCCATGGCGGATATGGGGCCCATTCATTTCAATGGGGCCGAAAGCGAAAGTGAAACTAAAATAAATACGAATATTTAATATTAAAGATATTACATCCCAAAATTATATTTATATATAATCAGGGCTGAGACCCACCCGGAAGACCCCGCCCCATATCCGCCTGCCCCATAGACTCACCGAAGTCGGAGGGCATTCCCGGGTAGAGGATCCGGAAGACGTAGTCCGTGGCCTCCTCGTCCTCCTTGTCCGACTCCGAGGACCCCGGGGGGCTCCTCTTCTTCAGCTTCGGGAAGACCTTCCCCTGGAAGGAAGTGGGGCACGGTTATGGGTCGCGGAAGACCGGAACGAGAAGACCTTCCCCCGTAAGGAAGGAAGGAAGTGGGGCACGGTTATGGGACACGGAAGACGAGGGACGTGGCCGTGTTTACCTTTCCCCGCTGGGACCACAGAGGGGGGTCCAGCTGTCCGTGGGGCAGGAGCCCGTTCTCGAGGCAGGAGAGGAACTGGAGGAGGTGCCCCCCCTTGGGGAAGCGGAGGGGCGGCCGCTGGATCCCGTCCTGGCTCACCAGCACCACCGTGCCCCCGCTGTCCACTGGGGAGAAACGAGGGTCAGACCCATGGATTCAGTGGGTCTACTTTGGGTTGAAGCTCAATTGACGTATCTATGGGTCAACCCAACCTTGAGGTCAATCCCATGGTGGGATATCTTGACCACTACCCAACCCCATAACAAGTCAATCCCATGGATTCAATGGGGTTTCATTGGGTTCAACGCTCTTGGGTTGATGGTCAATTGACTTATCTATGGGTCAACCCAATCTTGAGGTCAATCCTACGGACGCAATGTCAATGGTGGGATATCTTGACCACTACCCAACCCCACAGCAAGTCAATCCCATGGATTCAATGGGGTTTCATTGGGTTCAACGCTCTTGGTTGATGGTCAATTGACTTATCTATGGGTCAACCCAATCTTGAGGTCAATCCCATGGACGCTATGTCAATGGTGGGTTATCTTGACCACTACCCAACCCCATAGAAAGTCAATCCCATGGATTCAATGGGGTTTCATTGGGTTCAATGCTCTTGGGTTGATGGTCAGTTGACTTATCTATGGGTCAACCCAATCTTGAGGTCAATCCTACGGACGCAATGTCAATGGTGGGATATCTTGACCACTACCCAACCCCACAGCAAGTCAATCCCATGGATTCAATGGGGTTTCATTGGGTTCAACGCTCTTGGTTGATGGTCAATTGACTTATCTATGGGTCAACCCAATCTTGAGGTCAATCCCATGGACGCTATGTCAATGGTGGGTTATCTTGACCACTACCCAACCCCATAGAAAGTCAATCCCATGGATTCAATGGGGTTTCATTGGGTTCAACGCTCTTGGGTTGATGGTCAATTGACTTATCTATGGGTCAACCCAATCTTGAGGTCAATCCCATGGACGCAATGTCAATGGTGGGATATCTTGACCACTACCCAACCCCATAGAAAGTCAATCCCATGGATTCAATGGGGTTTCATTGGGTTCAACGCTCTTGGGTTGATGGTCAATTGACTTATCTATGGGTCAACCCAATCTTGAGGTCAATCCCATGGACGCAATGTCAATGGTGGGATATCTTGACCACTACCCAACCCCATAACAAGTCAATCCCATGGATTCAATGGGGTTTCATTGGGTTCAACGCTCTTGGGTTGATGGTCAATTGACTTATCTATGGGTCAACCCAATCTTGAGGTCAATCCCATGGACGCAACGTCAATGGTGGGATATCTTGACCACTACCCAACCCCATAACAAGTCAATCCCATGGATTCAATGGGGTTTCATTGGGTTCAACGCTCTTGGGTTGATGGTCAATTGACTTATCTATGGGTCAACCCAATCTTGAGGTCAATCCTACGGACGCAATGCCAATGGTGGGATATCTTGACCACTACCCAACCCCATAACAAGTCAATCCCATGGATTCAATGGGGTTTCATTGGGTTCAACGCTCTTGGCTTGATGGTCAATTGATTTATCTATGGGTCAACCCAACCTTGAGGTCAATCCTACGGACGCAATGTCAATGGTGGGATATCTTGACCACTACCCAACCCCATAGAAAGTCAATCCCATGGATTCAATGGGGTTTCATTGGGTTCAACGCTCTTGGGTTGATGGTCAATTGACTTATCTATGGGTCAACCCAATCTTGAGGTCAATCCTACGGACGCAATGTCAATGGTGGGATATCTTGACCACTACCCAACCCCACAGCAAGTCAATCCCATGGATTCAATGGGGTTTCATTGGGTTCAACGCTCTTGGTTGATGGTCAATTGACTTATCTATGGGTCAACCCAATCTTGAGGTCAATCCCATGGACGCTATGTCAATGGTGGGTTATCTTGACCACTACCCAACCCCATAGAAAGTCAACCCCATGGATTCAATGGGGCTTCATTGGGTTCAACGCTCTTGGGTTGATGGTCAATTGACTTATCTATGGGTCAACCCAACCTTGAGGTCAATCCCATGGACGCAATGTCAATGGTGGGTTATCTTGACCACTACCCAACCCCATAACAAGTCAATCCCATGGATTCAATGGGGTTTCATTGGTTTCAATGCTCTTGGGTTGATGGTCAATTGACTTATCTATGGGTCAACCCAACCTTGAGGTCAATCCTACGGACGCAATGTCAATGGTGGGATATCTTGACCACTACCCAACCCCATAGAAAGTCAACCCCATGGATTCAATGGGGTTTCATTGGGTTCAACGCTCTTGGGTTGATGGTCAATTGACTTATCTATGGGTCAACCCAATCTTGAGGTCAATCCTACGGACGCAATGTCAATGGTGGGATATCTTGACCACTACCCAACCCCATAACAAGTCAATCCCATGGATTCAATGGGGTTTCATTGGTTTCAATGCTCTTGGGTTGATGGTCAATTGACTTATCTATGGGTCAACCCAATCTTGAGGTCAATCCTATGGACGCAATGTCAATGGTGGGATATCTTGACCACTACCCAACCCCATAACAAGTCAATCCCATGGATTCAATGGGGTTTCATTGGGTTCAACGCTCTTGGGTTGATGGTCAATTGACTTATCTATGGGTCAACCCAACCTTGAGGTCAATCCTATGGACGCAATGTCAATGGTGGGATATCTTGACCACTACCCAACCCCACAGCAAGTTAATCCCATAGATTCAATGGGGTTTCATTGGGTTCAACGCTCTTGTGTTGATGGTCAATTGACTTATCTATGGGTCAACCCAATCTTGAGGTCAATCCTATGGACGCAATGTCAATGGTGGGATATCTTGACCACTACCCAACCCCATAACAAGTCAATCCCATGGATTCAATGGGGTTTCATTGGGTTCAACGCTCTTGGGTTGATGGTCAATTGACTTATCTATGGGTCAACCCAATCTTGAGGTCAATCCCATGGACGCAATGTCAATGGTGGGATATCTTGACCACTACCCAACCCCATAGAAAGTCAACCCCATGGATTCAATGGGGCTTCATTGGGTTCAACGCTCTTGGGTTGATGGTCAATTGACTTATCTATGGGTCAACCCAACCTTGAGGTCAATCCCATGGACGCAATGTCAATGGTGGGATATCTTGACCACTACCCAACCCCATAACAAGTCAATCCCATGGATTCAATGGGGCTTCATTGGGTTCAACCACTTGGGTTGATGGTTGGCCATCTTGACCATGACTCAATCCAACAGCGAGTCAGTCCAAAGGCCAATCCCATGGATTCAATGGGTTTAATGGGGTTCAACCATCATTATCTATGGGTCAGGTCAACCCACCATGACCAGTTGGCGTATCTATGGGTCAGGTCAACCCACGAGTCAACCCAATCTGAAGGCCAATCCCATGGATTCAATGGGTTTCATTGAGTTTGACCACTTGGGTTGATGGCTGGTTGTCAGGGCCAGGGCCCAACCCATGGATTCAATGGGGTTTCATTGGGTTTGACCACTTCGGTTGATGGTTGATCATCTTGACCATGGGTCAACCCGACCAGGGGTCAATCCAAGATATTTCTCATGGATTCAATGGGCCTAATTGGGTTCAACCATCATTATCTATGGGTCAGATCAACCCAAGGTTGGATATCTTGGCCATGAGTCAACCCAACCCCAAGGCCAATCCCATGGATTCAATGGGGTTTCATTGGGTTCAATGCTCTTGGGTTGATGCTCAGTTGACTTCTCTATGGGTCAACCCAATCCAAAGGCCAACCCCATGGATTCGATGTGGTTTCATTGGGATCTACACTCTTGGTTTGATGCTCAGTTGACTTATCTATGGGTCAAACCAATCTATAGGTCAATTCCATGGGTTCTAATGGGTTTCAAGTTGGGTTTGACCACTTGGGGAGACGGTTGGCCACCTTCACCATGGGTCAACCCAACGGCGAGTCAATCCAAGGGTCAGGCCCATAGATTCAATGGGCTTTCATTGGGTCAAGGTCTACCTGGAGGATCTCCCCATAGATTCACCTTGCTGGTGGCAATGCAAGTAGACGATCTCCTCCAGGCGGATGGTCATGGCGTAGTCCCAGTAGACACTGCAGGGACGAGACAGATTTATCCAAAGAACCCTCCCGACAGAGGCCCATCCAACCCCCCAAAGGTGGCCATTTTGGACCTCTATGGGTCCAAAGAAGAACTCAGTAGTCAACCAGACCCCAGGGACCCCAGAGGTCAACCAGACCGGCCAAGGAGACCTGGGACGACCTCAAAAAAAGGGGGTGGTGACCTCTTCTCATAGTCGAGGTCCCCCACGGATCCGTTCATGAGCTGGTTGGGGGTCCACTTGAGGGTCATCACGTCGGCCGTCTGGTGGAGGGACAGGTAGCCCGGGATGGCCTCCATGTCGTCTCTCTAGGAAAACAGAAGAGGAGGAAGTGCTAGGAGGACTTTCCCAGGAGGTTACCATAGAGACGTCCTGGAGGACCAACAAAGGTCCTAGAGATAATTTACACGCATAATAAATGTGTATGTTACCATAGAGATGTCCTGGAGGACCAACGCATGTCCTAGAGATAATCTACACACAAAATGAATTTCTGTAAATCACCATAGAGATGTTCTGGAGGACCAACGATGGTCCTAGAGATAATCTACACACAAAATACATTTGTATAAGTCACCCTAGAGATGTCCTGGAGGACCAACAAAGGTCCTAGAGATCATCTACACACATAGTAAAAATAGAGATGTCCTGGAGGACCAACGAATGTCCTAGAGATAATCTACACACATAATAAATATGTATAAGTTACCATAGAGATGTCCTGGAGGACCAACAAAGGTCCTAGAGATAATCTACACACATAATAAATTTGTATAAGTCACCCTAGAGATGTCCTGGAGGACCAACAAAGGTCCTAGAGATCATCTACACATATAGTAAAAATAGAGATGTCCTGGAGGACCAACGAATGTCCTAGAGATAATCTACACACATAATAAATATGTATAAGCTACCATAGAGATGTCCTGGAGGACCAACAAAGGTCCTAGAGATAATCTACACACATAATAAATTTGTATAAGTCACCCTACAGATGTCCTGGAGGACCAACAAAGGTCCTAGAGATCATCTACACACATAGTAAAAATAGAGATGTCCTGGAGGACCAACAAATGTCCTAGAGATAATCTACACACATAATAAATTTGTATAAGTCACCCTAGAGATGTCCTGGAGGACCAACAAAGGTCCTAGAGATCATCTACACACATAATAAATTTGTATAAGTCACCATAGAGATGTCCTGGAGGACCAACAAATGTCCTAGAGATAATCTACACACATAATAAATTTGTATAAGTCACCCTAGAGATGTCCTGGAGGACCAACCAAGGTCCTAGAGATCATCTACACACATAATAAATTTGTATAAGTCACCATAGAGATGTCCTGGAGGACCAACAAATGTCCTAGAGATAATCTACACACATAATAAATTTGTATAAGTCACCATAGAGATGTCCTGGAGGACCAACAAATGTCCTAGAGATAATCTACACACATAATAAATTTGTATAAGTCACCCTAGAGATGTCCTGGAGGACCAACCAAGGTCCTAGAGATCATCTACACACATAATAAATTTGTATAAGTCACCATAGAGATGTCCTGGAGGACCAACAAATGTCCTAGAGATAATCTACACACATAATAAATTTGTATAAGTCACCCTAGAGATGTCCTGGAGGACCAACAAATGTCCTAGAGATAATCTACACACATAATAAATATGTATAAGTTACCATAGAGATGTCCTGGAGGACCAACAAATGTCCTAGAGATAATCTACACACATAATAAATTTGTATAAGTCACCCTAGAGATGTCCTGGAGGACCAACAAAGGTCCTAGAGATCATCTACACACATAGTAAAAGTAAAGATGTCCTGGAGGACCAACAAATGTCCTAGAGATAATCTACACACATAATAAATTTGTATAAGTCACCATAGAGATGTCCTGGAGGACCAACAAATGTCCTAGAGATAATCTACACACATAATAAATTTGTATAAGTCACCCTAGAGATGTCCTGGAGGACCAACCAAGGTCCTAGAGATCATCTACACACATAATAAATTTGTATAAGTCACCATAGAGATGTCCTGGAGGACCAACAAATGTCCTAGAGATAATCTACACACATAATAAATTTGTATAAGTCACCCTAGAGATGTCCTGGAGGACCAACAAATGTCCTAGAGATAATCTACACACATAATAAATATGTATAAGTTACCATAGAGATGTCCTGGAGGACCAACAAATGTCCTAGAGATAATCTACACACATAATAAATTTGTATAAGTCACCCTACAGATGTCCTGGAGGACCAACAAAGGTCCTAGAGATCATCTACACACATAGTAAAAATAGAGATGTCCTGGAGGACCAACAAATGTCCTAGAGATAATCTACACACATAATAAATATGTATAAGTTACCATAGAGATGTCCTGGAGGACCAACAAAGGTCCTAGAGATAATCTACACACATAATAAATTTGTATAAGTCACCCTACAGATGTCCTGGAGGACCAACAAAGGTCCTAGAGATCATCTACACACATAGTAAAAATAGAGATTCCTGGAGGACCAACAAATGTCCTAGAGATAATCTACACACATAATAAATTTGTATAAGTCACCATAGAGATGTCCTGGAGTATCAACAAAGGTCCTAGAGATAATCTATACACATAATAAGAGTGGAAATGTGTATGAGTCACCATAGAGATGTCCTGGAGGACCAACAAATGTCCTAGAGAAAAATCTACACACAAAATAAATGTGTATAAGTCACCATAGAGATGTTCTGGAGGACCAACAAAGGATGATGAGATTCACAGTACCTTCACTCACTTCCAGAGACCACTGTGACCGCCACGAATGACGGACCGGGACCAAACTTGGCACACAGAACCCCCATGACCCACTTTACACACTGGTGCAGTTTGGGGGAGTTTGGACCATGGATGATGGGATTCGCAGTACCTTCACTCACTTCCAAAGACCACTGTGACCGCCACGAATGACGGACCGGGACCAAACTTGGCACACAGAACCCCCATGACCCACTTTACACCCTGGTGCAGTTTGGGGTAGGTTGTACCATGGATGATGGGATCTGGAGTACCTTCACTCACTTCCAAAGACAGCTATGACCACCACAAATGACGGACCAGGACCAAACTCAGCACACCTAACCCACATGACCCACTTCACACCCTGATGAAGTTTAGGGGAGGATGGACCATGGATGATGGGATTTGAAGTACCTTCACTTACTTCCTGAGAGCACTGCGGCCCCCACCAATGACTGATCAAGACCAAACTTGGCACACATACCCCTCACAACCCACTTGACACCCTCCTGTGGTTTGGAGGTCAATGAACCATGGATGATGGGATCTGCAGTACCTTCACTCACTTCCAAAGACCACTGTGACCCCCACGAATGACGGACCTGGACCAAACCTGGCACACAGAACCCCCATGACCCACTTTACGGCCTGGTGTGATTTGGGGGAGGATGGGGCACGGATGATGGGATCTACGGTACTTTGAAACACTTCATCTCTCTCAGACCACTGTCCCTCTAACCAGTGACGGATCAGGACCAAACTTTCAATCACTTCACCTCCCACAAACCACTGCCACGCCCACCAAACTGGATCAAACTATAATATAATTAGTAATTAATAAATAAATAAATAGGAACAAATAAGTAATAAAATATATGATAATATAATTAGTAATTAATACATTAATAAATAGGAACAAATAAGTAATAAAATATATGACAATATAATTAGTAATTAATAAATTAATAAATAGGAACAAATAGGTAATAAAATATATGACAATATAATTAGTAATTAATAAATTAATAAATAGGAACAAAAAGGTAATAAAATATATGATAATATAATTAGTAATTAATAAATTAATAAATAGGAACAAATAAGTAATAAAATATATGATAATATAATTAGTAATTAATAAATTGATAAATAGGAACAAATAAGTAATAAAATATATGATAATATAATTAGTAATTAATAAATTAATAAATAGGAACAAATAAGTAAGAAAATATATTACAATATAATTAGTAATTAATAAATGAATAAATAGGAATAAATAATAAAATATATTATAATGTAATTAGTAATCAATAAATAAGAACAAATAAGTAATAAAATAAAACACATAAATAGGAATAAGCAAGTAATAAAATAATGATAATATAATTAGTAATTAATAAAGTAATAAATAGGAATAAATAAGCAATAAAATATATGATAATATAATTAGTAATTCATAAATTAATAAATAGGAATAAATAATAAAATATATTATAATGTAATTAGTAATCAATAAATAAGAACAAATAAGTAATAAAATAAAACACATAAATAGGAATAAGCAAGTAATAAAATAATAACATAATTAGTATTATATTATATTAGTATTATATTAGTATATAAGTATTAGTATTAGTATTATATTATATTATATTAGTATTAGTATTATATTATATTAGTATTATATTATATTATCATTATTTTATTACTAATTAAATAGGAATAAATAAGCAATAAAATAATTATATTATAATAAAGTAATAAATTATTAATAATTATTATTAAGAAAGTAATACATTAATAAATGAGGCCACTGACCGGCTGGACCAGGACGTTGTTCTTGCCGTAGAGGAGGGTGGCCCGGTTGTTCTGGTGGAGGGAGGCCACGTAATCCCGGGCCGAGACGGACGGACGGTCGTCCATGCTCCCGCTGGACGAGTGTCGTTTCTGGATCTGTCCGGAATCGGAGAACGGGTCAACCACTTGACCCCCTCCCCACGATATACATATATATATATATATATATATATATATATATATATATGACATTAATTAATTAATCCGTTCGTTCGAGACGTACGCAGAGGGCGGGGCGCTTGGTGGGGGAGTCCTGGCGGCCGTGGGAGGAGTGGGCGGAGCCGTGGATGCGGTGGCGCTGGACCAGCTCGTCGGCCGAGGGGTCGGTCCAGAAGTGGTCCGAGGTCTTCATCCGGGTGTATTCCAAGGCACAGGGCCCCACTGAATAAAGAAATAATAATAATAATAATTAATTATAATAAATACTAGCTGTGCCCGGCCACGCGTTGCTGTGGCAAAGTGGTGGTGGTATCGGTTAAAACTTGTTGTGGAATTTTTATTTGACGTTATTTGTATTTTTTTATATTAATTTTACTGTCACTTATCTTTTTTATTTGTTATATTTTATTATTTTGTTGTATTATTTTTAGTCATACTATTTTTGTTATAGTATTTTATTGTATTAATTATTTTAGTGTTTTTCATAATTTTTTATTGTATTATTTGTATTTATTTTTTTATCATTATTTTATGAACACTGGGCTGAGTGGGTTGCTAGGAGACCAAGTGGGCGGAGCTTAGCCTTCTAACTGGCAGCAATTGGATAAAAAAAATTATTCCTCTCCCTCTAATTAGGAATTTATTTTTCTTTTCTTTTTGTTGTATCAACCTAGAGGCATGGATGAGGGGTTGTGATGTCAATTTTCGAGGTTGTGGGGTGTTTACTTTTGTTGTTTTGTCCGCTGCCGTGATGCCATCACTCTTTTATATATATATAGATTTATATTGCAGTGAATTACCTGCAATATAAAACCAAACACTAGGTGTCGCTAAAGGGCAATGCAATGAATAGCTTGCCATAGAAGTCTATGGGGTTGCAATATAAGACTGAACACTAGGTGTCACTAAAGAGCAATGCAATTAATGGCCATAGAAGACAATGAGCTGGCAATATAAGACTGAACACTAGGTGTCGCTAAAGAGAAATATAAGAATAATTTAAAAATCTAATAATAATTATATGTAATACTATCTTCTATATATATAAAAGAGTGATGGCATCACGGCAGCGGACAAAACAACAAAAGTAAACACCCCACAACCTCGAAAATTGACATCACAACCCCTCATCCATGCCTCTAGGTTGATACAACAAAAAGAAAAGAAAAATAAATTCCTAATTAGAGGGAGAGGAATAATAGTTTTTATCCAATTGCTGCCAGTTACAAGGCTAAGCTCCACCCACTTGGTCTCCTAGCAACCCACTCAGCCCAGTGTTAATAAAATAATGATAAAAAATAAATACAAATAATACAATAAAAAAATTATAAAAAACACTAAAATAATTAATACAATAAAATACTATAACAAAATGACTAAAAATAATACAACAAAATAATAAAATATAATAAATAAAAAAGATAAGTGACAATAAAATTAATTTAAAAAAATACAAATAACGTCAAATAAAAATTCCACAACAAGTTTTAACCGATACCACCACCACTTTGCCACAGCAACGCGTGGCCGGGCACAGCTAGTAACATATATAATATAATACATGATAATAATACAAATATAGGAACAGTTAAGAAATAAAAATAATAGTAACACAATGATCATAATAATCATCATATAATAAAATAATATAATAATGATTAAATAAGAGTAAAATGGTAATAAATAATATAAGAATACGTATTGAAATAAGATAAATAAAATTATATATTAATAATGAAATAAATAGTATAAAATTAAAATTAAATAAGTAATATAATAATACCATAATAACATACTTTAATAATATATAATATAACATAAATGATATAATACACAAAAACAATAATAATGAAATATAAGAACAATTTTAAAATAAGAAATAAAATACTAATTATCATATAACAATAATCATATAATAATATAATTAAATAAATAATACAATAGCAATTAAGTAAGAATAACATGATAATAAATAATATAAGTAATATAATAATATGTTTTGAAATAATATAATAAGGCACAGGGGCCCACTGAATAAAGAAATAATAATAATAATAATAATTAATTATAATAAATATTTATATTGCAGTGAATTACCTGCAATATAAAACCAAACACTAGGTGTCGCTAAAGAGAAATATAAGAATAATTTAAAAATCTAATAATAATAATAATAAATATAACATAATAATAGTTTTACATGATATAACATAACAGTTAAATAATAAAAATAAATAATAATATCACGATAACAAAGTAAAAAAAACTAGCATGATAAAATAACTAATAAGCAATAATATTCCTATGGGGTTGCAATGTAAGACTGAACACTAGGTGTCGCTAAAGAGAAATATAAGAATAATTTAAAAATCTAATAATAATAATAATAATAATAATAAATATAACATAATAATAGTTTTACATAATATAACATAATATAACAGTTAAATAATAAAAATAAATAATAATATCACGATAACAAAGTAAAAAAAACTAGCATGATAAAATAACTAATAAGCAATAATATTCCTATGGGGTTGCAATGTAAGACTGAACACTAGGTGTCGCTAAAGAGCAATATAAGAATAATTTATAATAATAATAATAAAATTAAATATAATAATAACATAATGAGCTAAAATAAAAATATAATAAGTAATATAATAATAGTTAGATAATATAATATACTTTAATAATAATGTATAATAATATCACGATAACAAAGTAAAAAAAACTAGTATGATAAAATAACTAATAAACAATAATATTCTTATGGGGTTGCAATGTAAGACTGAACACTAGGTGTCGCTAAAGAGCAATATAAGAATAATTTATAATAATAATAATAAAATTAAATATAATAATAACATAATGAGCTAAAATAAAAATATAATAAGTAATATAATAATAGTTAGATAATATAATATACTTTAATAATAATGTATAATAATATCACGATAACAAAGTAAAAAAAACTAGTATGATAAAATAACTAATAAACAATAATATTCTTATGGGGTTGCAATGTAAGACTGAACACTAGGTGTCGCTAAAGAGCAATATAAGAATAATTTATAATAATAATAATAAAATTAAATATAATAATAACATAATGAACTAAAATAAAAATATAATAAGTAATATAATAATAGTTAGATAATATAATATACTTTAATAATAATGTATAATAATATCACGATAACAAAGTAAAAAAAACTAGTATGATAAAATAACTAATAAACAATAATATTCTTATGGGGTTGCAATGTAAGACTGAACACTAGGTGTCGCTAAAGAGCAATATAAGAATAATTTATAATAATAATAATAAAATTAAATATAATAATAACATAATAATGAGCTAAAATAAAAATATAATAATATAATAATAGTTAGATAATATAATATACTTTAATAATAATATATAATAACGTGTAATATTTAAATGATATAATACACAATAACAATAAAATATAAGAACAGTTAAATAATAAAAATAATATAAAATAAATAATAATATAACAACAGCAAAGTAAAAAAACTAATATGATAAAATACCTAATAAACAATAATATTCCTATGAGCTTGCAATATAAGACTGAAAACTAGGTGTCGCTAAAGTGCAATATAAGAATAATTTAAAAATCTACTATTAATAATAATAATAGTAGTAGTAATAATAATAATAAAATATAATATAATAACAATGAACTAATAAAATAAAAAATATAAGCAATATAATAATAGTTAACTAATATAACATAATAAATAATGAATATAATAATATATACTAACGTATAATATTTAAATAATATAATACACAATAACAATAAAACATAAGAACAGTTAAACAATAAAAATAATATAAAATAAATAATAATGTAACAATAACAGTAAAAAAACTAGTATAATAAAATAAACAATAAACAATATTCCTATGGAGTTGCAATATAAGACTGAACAATAGGTGTCGCTAAAGAGCAATATAAGAATAATTTAAAAATCTAATAATAATAATTAAAAAATTGTAATATAATAACATAATAATGAACTAATAAAATAAAATTATAATACAATAGTTAAAAAATATAATAACGTAATATAATATTTTAATAATAATATATAATAATGTGTAATATTTAAATAATATAATATACAATAACAATAAAATAAGTATTATAATAATAATAGTCAATACAACAATATAATAAATATAATAGCATACTTTAATAATAGTAATTATATGTAATACTATAACATATATAATACATGATAATAATACAAATATAGGAACAGTTAAGAAATAAAAATAATAGTAACACAATGATCATAATAATCATCATATAATAAAATAATATAATAATGATTAAATAAGAGTAAAATGGTAATAAATAATATAAGAATACGTATTGAAATGAGATAAATAAAATTATATATTAATAATGAAATAAATAGTATAAAATTAAAATTAAATAAGTAATATAATAATACTTACCATAATAACATACTTTAATAATATATAATATAACATAAATCATATAATACACAACAACAATAATAATGAAATATAAGAACAATTTAAAAATAAGTAATAAAATACTAATAATCATATAATAATATAATTAAATAAATAATACAATAGCGATTAAGTAAGAATAACATGATAATAAATAAGTAATATAATAATATGTTTTGAAATAATATAATAATAATTTAATAGTTAAATAAAATAAAAACACTAGGTGAGCTTGCAATATGAGGCTGAACACTAGGTGTCGCCAAAGAGATAGGAAAAACGTATTGATTTAGGTTGCAATTCCAATACTGAACACAAGGCAGCCAAAATTAATTAATGAGTCCTAATTACCAAGTAACGAAGCGAGGATCGGTCCGTCAACTGGGTCCATCAGCAAGGCTTCTTTCTCGTAGTATTTACTGCAGAAGACGAGAAAAATCGATATATTATTATTATTATTATTATTATCACAATACTATATCAAAATAATAGATAATAATGTTGTATTGTATTGGGATAGTTTCGCTTTCGATCCCATTATAATGAATGGACCTTGTCTCCACCATTGAGATAAAATATATCAAATTTTGGCATTGATATTATTTAATATTTAATATGCGTATTTATTTTAGTTTCACTTTCACTTTTGACCCCCATTGAAATGAATGGACGCTGTATCCGCCATGGGGCCGAAATATATTAAAATATATTTTTCTCTAATGTAATTTACATAAAAATATAATATTTATGTAATTATATTACACATAAATATAATTTTGGGATGTAATATAGTTAATATTTATTTTAGTTTCACTTTCACTTTTGACCCCATTGAAATGAATGGACGCTGTATCCGCCATGGGGCCGAAATATATTAAAATATAATATATTTTTCTCTATTGTAATTTACATAAAAATATAATATTTATGTAATTATATTACACATAAATATAATTTTGGGATGTAATATAGTTAATATTTATTTTAGTTTCACTTTCACTTTTGACTCCATGGAAATGAATGGACCCTGTATCCGCCATATTAAAATATAATATAATTTTGGGATTAAATATATTTAATATTTAATATTCATATTTATTTGTTTTACTTTCATTTTATAGTTAATAATGTTTACTTTTAGTTTTACTTTTGATGCCATTGTAATGAATGGATCTTTTATCCCGAATTGAGCCAAATTATTTATAATATATTAAATTTTGGCATTTATAATATTTAATATTTAATATGAGTATTTATTTTAGTTTCACTTTCACTTAGGACTCCATTGAAATGAATGGACCCTGTATCCGCCGTATTAAAATATAATATTTATATGGATTATATAAATAAAATTTTGGGATTAAATATATTCAATATTTAATATTCGTATTTATTTTAGTTTCACTTTCACTTTTGACTCCATTGAAATGAATGGACCCTGTATCCGCCATATTAAAATATATTATTTATATGGATTATATAAATATAATTTTGGGATTAAATATATTTAATATTTAATATTAATTTTGATTTGTTTTACTTTCACTTTATAGTTAATAATACTTTAGTTTTAGTTTTACTTTCACTTTTGATGCCATTACAATGAATGGATCTTTTATCCCGAATTGAGCCAAATTATTTATAATATATTAAATTTTGGCATTTATAATATTTAATATTTAATATGAGTATTTATTTTAGTTTCACTTTCACTTAGGACTCCATTGGAATGAATGGACCCTGTATCCACCATATTAAAATATAATATTTATATGGATTATATAAATATAATTTTGGGATGAAATATATTTAATATTTAATATTCATATTTATTTTAGTTTCATTTTTACTTTGGACTCCATTGAAATGAATGGACCCTGTATCCGCCATATTAAAATATAATATTGATATGAATTATATAAATATAATTTTGGGATTAAATATATTTAATATTTAATATTCATATTGATTTTAGTTTCACATTCACTTTTGACTCCATTGAAATGAATGGACCCTGTATCCGCCATATTAAAATATAATATTTATATGGATTATATAAATATAATTTCGGTATGAAATATATTTAATATTTAATATTCATATTGATTTGTTTTACTTTCACTTTATAGTTAATAATACTTACTTTAGTTTTAGTTTTACTTTCAGTTTTGATGCCATTACAATGAATGGATCTTTTATCCCGAATTGAGCCAAATTATTTATAATATATTAAATTTTGGCATTTATAATATTTAATATTTAATATGAGTATTTATGTTAGTTTCACTTTGGACTCCATTGAAATGAATGGACCCTGTATCCGCCAAATTAAAATATAATATTTATATGGATTATATAAATATAATTTTGGGATTAAATATATTTAATATTTAATATTCATATTGATTTTAGTTTCACTTTCACTTTGGACTCCATTGAAATGAATGGACCCTGTATCCGCCATATTAAAATATAATATGTATATGGATTATATAAATATAATTTTGGGATTAAATATATTTAATATTTAATATTCATATTGATTTGTTTTACTTTCACTTTATAGTTAATAATGCTTTAGTTTTAGTTTTACTTTCACTTTTGATGCCATTACAATGAATGGATCTTTTATCCCGAATTGAGCCAAAATATATTAAAACATATTAAATTTTGGGATTTAATATATTTAATATTTAATATTCATATTTATTTTAGTTTCACTTTCACTTTTGACTCCATTGAAATGAATGGACCCTGTATCCACCATATTAAAACATAATATTTATATGGATTATATAAATATAATTTTGGGATGAAATATATTTAATATTTAATATTCATATTTATTTTAGTTTCACTTTCACTTTTGACTCCATTGGAATGAATGGACCCTGTATCCGCCATATTAAAATATAATATTTATATGGATTATATAAATATAATTTTGGGATGAAATATATTTAATAATCATATTTATTTGATTTACTTTCACTTTATAGTTAATAATATTTACTTTTAGTTTTACTTTCACTATTAAAACATTACATTTTGGGATTTAATATATTTAATATTTTAGTTTTACTTTCACTTTTGATCCCATTGTAATGAATGGACCTTGTATCCGCCAGTGAGCCAAAATATATTAAAATATATTTTATATATTATAATTTATATAATATAATATTTCTATCATTAAATTATATATAAATATAATTTTAGGATTTAATATTGAATATTTGTATTCATTTAGTTTTACTTTCACTTTCAATCCCATTATAATGAATGGACCTTGTATTAGCCACTTAGCCAAAATATTTAAAAATATATTAATTTTTGGAATTTAATATATTTAATATTAATAACCATATTTATTTTAGTTTTAGTTTCACTTTCTCTTTGGATCCCATTATGATGAATAGATCTTGTACCCTTAAAATATATATACAATATATTAATTTTATTTAACATATGTAAAATTATTTACATTTTGGGATATAATATATTTAATATTCATATTTATTTTAGTTATTTTAGTTTCACTTTCACTTTTGTTTTCAATCTCATTGTGATGAATGGATCTTGTATCCAGTATTGAGACAAAAAAAATTGGGATTTAAGACACATTAATACTAATTAAATTCTATTTTCCTTCCACCCTTATGGTAGGCAGGTTTAATTTCTAATTCAAGATCTGAAATTTTTGAATTTGAAAAACTGAAGTTTTTTAAATTTGAAATTTACAAAAAAGTTCATTTTAAAATTTCAAATTTTAAAATTGTTGTAACGAATAACTTGCAAAATACGACTGAAGTTTTAATTTGAATTTTGAACATTACAGATTTTCAAAATTTGAGATTGACAAAATTTCAATTTCTTTAGAAAAACTTCTTTGACTTCTGATTATTCTAACAAATAGTCTCCAGTATTAAGACTGAATTTTTAAATTAAAATTTGAAAATACAAATGAAAAAATTCATTTTTTGAAATTTTAAATTTTTGAAATCTGACATTTACAATGACAAAATTTCAAATTTGATTTTTTTAAAAAAAAATCATTTGAAAATTCAAAATTGTTGTCACAAATAGTTTGCAATATAGGACTAAAGGTTTAACTTGAAATTTTGGAAATAAAAATTTGGAATTTCAATTTTTGGAATTTTGAATTTTTTGAAACTTAAAATTTGGAATTACAAAATTTCAATTTTTTTCAATTTAAAATTTAAAATTATTGTAATGAATATCATGCTATATATTACCTGCTGTTTTCAACCAAGTGGTGGACGATTTTGTCCAGGACTTTTTCGAAAAGCGCCGTCCGGATCCAAAGGTGACGAATGGCTTGCGGAGAAAGATTCGGGAATTTTGCCATTTTGTTGCGAATATTTTCCTGCATCCCGGGCCCTTGATTTCGCCTAAAAAATTAACATATTAAAGTATTTATATATACGTTTATATATAAGGGCAGAAGAGAAATACTGTACATAAAAATATAATTTTGAAATTTAATTAATTTAATTTTAAAATTTATTTTTTTAAAATTTAATAAAAATTTAAAATTTAATAATGCATTTAATAATAAAAAATTTAAAAAATGAAATTTAATAATAATGAAATTTAAGTAATATAAAATTAAATATAAATAAATAAAAATAACGAAGGGAAAATTAATAAAAAAATTATATATAAAAAAATAAAAATTAATTGAAGATAAAATATAAAATAAAAAATAATATTTTAAAATGTTATTAAAATTTAACTATATAAACATAATAATAATAATAATAATAAATCAAATAAGTAGTAAAATATTATTTATAAATGCAGAAATAATTATAAAGGAAAAATATTAATAAAAATATACTAATGAAAATATTCGCAGAAATATTACGAAAATGTTCACAGATTGCTGAAAATAACTACATAAATATTCCCCAAAATATTCACAATATTCACAAAATTTCAAAATATTCACACACAAAATCACAAAAATAATATCCACAAAAACATATCCATGAAAATATTTGCAGAAATAATCATAGAAATATTCACAAAAATATATTCCTGGAAACATCTGCAGAAAATATATTCATAAAATATTTGCAGAAATAATCACAAAAATATTCATGAAAATATTCGCATAAATATTCACGAAAATATATTCATAGAATGTTTGCAGAAATAATCACGAAAATACTCATGAAAATATTCATGAAATATTTGCATAAATATTATCGAAAATATATTCATAAAATATTTGCAGAAATGATCACAAAAATAATCATGGAAATATTCATGAAATATTTGCATAAATATGAATGAAAATATATTCATATTTGCGGAAATAATCATCAAAATAATCATGAAAATATTTGCATAAATATGAATGAAAATATATTCATAGAATATTTGCAGAAATGATCACAAAAATAATCACGAAAATATTTGCATGAATATTCACAAAAATATATTCATAAATTATTTGCAGAAATAATCACGAAAATATTCATGAAATATTCACAGAAATATTCCTAAAATATTTGCAGAAATAATCACAAAAAGTACTCATGAAAATATTCACAGAAATATTCCTAAAATATTTGCAGAAATACCCACGAAAAATACTCATGAAAATACTCATGAAAATATTCGCAAAAATATTCACGAAAATATATTCATAGAATGTTTGCAGAAATAATCACGAAAATACTCATGAAAATATTCATGAAATATTTGCATAAATATTATCGAAAATATATTCATAAAATATTCGCAGAAATGATCACAAAAATAATCACAGAAATATTCATGAAATATTTGCATAAATATGAATGAAAATATATTCATAAAATATTTGCGGAAATAATCACCAAAATAATCATGAAAATATTTGCATAAATATGAATGAAAATATATTCATAAATATTTGCAGAAATAATCACGAAAATATTCATGAAAATATTTGCATAAATATGAATGAAAATATATTCATAGAATATTTGCAGAAATGATCACAAAAATAATCACGAAAATATTTGCATGAATATTCACAAAAATATATTCATAAATTATTTGCAGAAATAATCATGAAAAATATTCATGAAAATATTTGCATAAATATGAATGAAAATATATTCATAAAATATTTGCAGAAATAATCACAAAAAATAATCACGAAAATATTCGCAGAAATAATCACAAAAATATTCATGAAAATATTTGCATAAATATGAATGAAAATATATTCATGAAAGATATGCGGAAATAATCACAAAAAATAATCACGAAAATATTCATGAAAATATTTGCATAAATATTAATGAAAATATTCCCAGAAAAACATATATATATATATATATATATATATATGCATAAAAATACATTTATAAAATATCACCTAAATATTAATGAAAGACTCACATGTTCTCGATGGCCTGTTCGAGACCCTGGACTTTCCGGCAGAGCTCCTCGGCGGGAGGGAAGCTCTTGGCGGCCTTCAGGAAGAGGGCGGCCATCTTGTTGCTGCGCAGGAAACCGGCCGCCCGGCGCTTGAGCCCGTGCAGAATGCACGCCTCCACCGCCGCTGCACAAGGAAAGAAAAAAATAATAATAAATAATAATAATAATAATACAGGGACCGGGACCCCACTTGGACCACGGACCCCGCGTGACCCCCTCTACGTCCCGGTGAACCACGGAAAATATTACATTGCAAAATTAAATATATTGGAAATATCACATAGAATAATATGGAAAATAATACGGAAAATAATAATAATAATAATAATAATAATAAGACAAGGACCGGGACCCCACTTGGACCACGGACCCCGCGTGACCCCCTCTACGTCCCGGTGAACCACGGAAAATATTGCATTGCAAAATTAAATATATTGGAAATATCACATAGAATAATATGGAAAATAATAATAATAATAATACAAGGACCGGGACCCCACTTGGACCACGGACCCCGCGTGACCCCCTCTACCTCCCGGTGAACCACGGAAAATATTGCATTGCAAAATTAAATATATTGGAAATATCACATAGAATAATATGGAAAATAATACGGAAAATAATAATAATAATAATAATAATACAGGGACCGGGACCCCACTTGGACCACGGACCCCGCGTGACCCCCTCTACCTCCCGGTGAACCACGGAAAATATTGCATTGCAAAATTATATATATTGGAAATATCACATAGAATAATATGGAAAATAATACGGAAAATAATAATAATAATAATAATAATAATAATAATAATAATAATAATAATACAAGGACCGGGACCCCACTTGGACCACGGACCCCGCGTGACCCCCTCTACGTCCCGGTGAACCACGGAAAATATTACATTGCAAAATTAAATATATTGGAAATATCACATAGAATAATATGGAAAATAATACGGAAAATAATAGTAATAATAATAATAATAATAATAATAATAATACAAGGACCGGGACCCCACTTGGACCACGGACCCCGCGTGACCCCCTCTACGTCCCGGTGAACCACGGAAAATATTGCATTGCAAAATTAAATATATAGGAAATATCACATAGAATAATATGGAAAACAATACAGATAATAATAATAATAATAATAATAATAATAATAATAATACAAGGACCGGGACCCCACTTGGACCACGGACCCCCCACGACCCGGTGAAACACAGAAAATATTGCAGACCCACAAGCATTGCAAAGTTAAATAAATTGGAAATATCACATAAAATAATATGGAAAATAATAATAATAATAATACAAGGACCGGGACCCCACTTGGACCACGGACCCCCCACAACCCGGTGAAACACAGAAAATATTGCAGACCCACAAGCATTGCAAAGTTAAATAAATTGGAAATATCACGTAAAATAATATGGAAAATAATAATAATAATAATAATAATAATAAGACAAGGACCGGGACCCCACTTGGACCAC
The DNA here is from genome assembly GCF_035594765.1 of Anolis carolinensis. Taxonomy (NCBI): domain Eukaryota; kingdom Metazoa; phylum Chordata; class Lepidosauria; order Squamata; family Anolidae; genus Anolis; species Anolis carolinensis. Next base: position 407,541 of record NW_026943833.1, on the reverse strand, counting down.
GGACCCCCCACGACCCGGTGAAACACGGAAAATATTGCAGACCCACAAGCATTGCAAAGTTAAATACACTGGAAATATCACATAAAGTAATATGAAAAATAATACGGAAAATAATAATAATAATAATAATAATAATAATAATAATAATAATAATAATAATAATACAAGGACCGGGACCCCACTTGGCCCACAGTCCCCCCACGACCCGGTGAAGCACTGAAAATATTGCAGACCCACAAGCATTGCAAAGTTAAATAAATTGGAAATATCACATAGAAAAATAAGGAAAATAATATGGAAAATAATATTAAATATTCTGAAATATATTCTGAAAAAATAGTGAGAAGAATCACATGAAATAATAAGGAAAATAATATTAACTATTCTGGAGTATAATCTGAAAAATAATTAGAAAAAAACACATGAAATAATATGGAAAATCATATGGAAATAATATTAAATATTCTGTATTCTGAAAAACAGAAAAATCACATGAAATAATATGGAAAATAATATTAAGGATTCTGGAGTATATTCTGAAAAATAATTAGAAAAATCACATGAAATAATATGGAGAATAATATGGAAAAGGATACGGAAAATAATTTTGGAAAATAATATGGAAAATAATATTAAAGGTTCTGGAGTATATTCTGAAAAATAATTAGAAAAATCACATGAAATAATATCGAAAATAATACGGAAAATAATATTAAATAGTCTGAAGTATATTCTGAAAAAATAATTAGAAAAATCACATGAAATAATATGGAAAATAACATGGAAAATTATATTAAATAGTCTGAATTATATTCTGAAAAATAATGGGGAAAAATCACATGAAATAATATGGAAAATAATATGGAAAATAATTTTGGAAAATAATATTAAATGTTCTGAAGTATAATCTGAAAAATAATTAGAAAAATTGTGATGAAATAATATGGAAAATAATATGGAAAAGGATCCGGAAAATAATTTTGGAAAGTAATATGGAAAATAATATTAAATGTTTTGAATTATATTCTGAAAAATAATTGGAAAAATCACATGAAATAATATAAAAATAAAATGGAAAATAAGTATTCTGGAGTATATTTTGAAAAATAATTAGAAAAATTGCATGAAATAATATGGAAAATAATATTAAATATTCTGGAGTATATTCTGAAAAAATAGAAGAATGAAGAATCACATGAAATAATATGGCAAATAATATGGAAAATAATATTAAATATTCTGAAAAATAGAAAAATAACATGAAGTAATATGGAAAATAATATGGAAAATAATATTAAATATTCTGTATTCTAAATATAGAAAAATCACATGTAATAATATGGAAAATAATATTAAATATTCTGAAGTATATTCTGAAAAAATAGTTAGAAATTCACATGAAACAATATGGAAAATAATATTAATATTCTGTATTCTGAAGAAAAAGAAGAATCACATGAAATAATATGGAAAATAGTATTAAATATTCTGGTATATTCTGAAAAAATAGAAGAATCACAAGAGATAATATGGAAAATAATATGGAAATTAATATTAAATATTCTGAGGTATATTCCAAAAAATAGTGAGAAGTATCACATGAAATAATATGGAAAATAATATGGAAAATAATATTAAGTATTCTGTATTCTGAAAAATAGAAAAATCACATGAAATAATATGGAAAATAATATTCTGTATTCTGAAAAATAGAAAATTCACATGAAATAATATGGAAAATAATATGGAAAGTAATATTAAGTATTCTGGAGTATATTCTGAAAAATATTTGGAAAAATCACATGAAATAATATGGAAAATAATATGGAAAATAGTATTAAGTATTCTGGAGTATATTCTGAAAAACAAAGAGAAATAATATGGAAAATAATATGGAAAATAAAACGGAAAATAATACTATTCTGTATTCTGAAAAATAGAAGAATCACATTAAATAATATGGAAATAATATGGAAAATAATATTAAGTATTCTGTATTCTGAAAAATAGAAAAATCACATGAAATAATATAGAAAATAATATTAAGTATTCTGGAGTATATTCTGAAAAATAGAAGAATCACATGAAATAATATGGAAAATAATATGGAAAATAAGATTAAATATTCTGAACTATATTCTGAATACAAATAATATTTAAATATAATATATTATTCATTTAAATGTAAAAAACAATAATAAAATTTAAATAAAATACATTATTTGTTTATTATTATTGTTTGTATATTATTTGTTTAAATATAATAATAATAATAATAATAATAATAATAATAATAATAATACTAATAATAATAATGCAATACAATTAAAATTAATTAAAATTATAATTACCGCAGAAGGAAATGATATGGCTGCTGTCTTCGTGGACGAACTTCCTGGTCACAGCTTCTTCCATTATTTGCTTGACCTTTAATTATTAAAAAAATAATAAAAGAGAAAATTTTAAAATTTGAAAAAATTGAAAAAAATTTTTAAAAAAATTTAAAATAAAATTTAAAATTTCATACATATTTTTAAAAGTTATAAAAAATTTAAAAAATAAAATTTAAAATTTCATATATATTTAAAACAATTAAAAAAGTTAAAAAATTAAAAATAAAATTTTTTAAAAAATAAAATTTAAATTTAAAATTTCATGTATATTTTTAAAAAATTATAAAAAAAATTTGAAAAATGTAAAAAATAAAATTTAAAATTTCATATATATATATATATATATTTAAAAAATACATTAAAAGATTTAAAAATTACATTTAAAATTTCATATATATTTTTTAAAAATTATAAAAAAAATAAAAAATGTAAAAAATAAAATTTAAAATTCCATATATATATATATATATATATATTAAAAAATTACATTTACAATTTCATATATTTTTTTAAAAATTATTTAAAAATTTAAAAAAATTAAAAAATAAAATTTAAAATTTCATATATATATATTAAAAAATACATTAAAAGATTTAAAAAATTAAATTTAAAATTTCATATATATTTTTTAAAATTATAAAAAATTAAAAAAATTAAATTTAAAATTTCATATATATATTTTTTTAAAAAATTAAATTAAAAAAATGAAAAAATAACATTTAAAATTTCATATATATTTTTTTAATTAAAAAATTAAATTTAAAATTTCATATATATTTATATATATGTGTAGTGACATTGCAGGTTACAGCGAGCACATCCCAGGGTTCATTTGCATAGCCCCTCCCACCGCTTCTCCCTTAACCCTTTCCTACCCTTTCCTATGACACACACAGTAAACAGAGCGGAATTGCTCAGGAACAGAACATACTGGAGGGAGTTATGGGACGGACTCAACATGATGGGAGTTGTAGTTCACCTACATCCAGAGAACCCAAAAAACGATGGATCTGGACCAAACTCGCTACGGATGATGGGATTTGTAGTACCTTCACCCACTTCCTGAGACCACTGTGACCCCCACGAATGACGGATCAAGACCAAACTTGGCACACAGAGCCCCCGTGACCTACTCTACGTCACAGTGTAGATCGGAAAACAATGGATTGTGGATGATGGGATTTATAGTACCTTCACTTACTTCTAGAGACCACTGTGACCCCCATGAATGATGGACCGGGACCAAACTTGGCAAACAGAGCACCCATGACCCACTTTATGTCCAGGTGAAGTTTAGAGGAGGATGGACCATGGATTATGGGATCTGTAGTACCTTCACTCACTTCCCAAGACCACCACGACCCTCATGAATGACGTACCGGGACCAAACTTGGCACACAAAGCCCCCATGACCCCCTCTACGTCCTTGTCCAGTTTGAAGGAGGATGGGCCATGGATGATGGGATCTGCAGTACCTTCACTCACTTCCACAGGACACTGTAACCCCCATGAATGATGGACCAGAACCAAACTTGGCACACAGAGCCCCCATGACACTCTCTACGTCCTGGTCCAGTTTGGAGGAGGAGGGACCATGAATGATGGGACTTGCAGTACCTTCTCTCACTTCCTGAGCCCATTCCAATACACAACAATGATGGATCAAGACCAAACTCAGCACACAGAACCCCCATGACCCACTCTACGTCCCGGTGCAATTTGGGGGGGATGGGGCATGTGTGATGGGACTTGTAGTACCTTCACTCACTTCCCAAGACCACTGCAACCCCCATGAATGACAGTCCGGGACCAAATTTGGCACACAGAGCCCCCATGGCCCACTTTACATCCTGGTGAAGTTTAGAGGAGAATGAACCATGAATGATGGGAATTGCAGTACCTTCACTCACTTCCTGAGACTATTGAGACCCCCAGGAATGACAGACGTGGACCACACTAGGCACACAGATGCACCATGACCCACTCTACACCCTCATGTGGTTTGGAAGAGTTTGGACCATGGATGATGGGACTTGCAACACCTTCACTCGCTTTCTGAGACCACTGTGACCCCCACCAGTGACTGATCAAGACCGAACTTGGCACACAGGACCCCCATGACCCACTTTACATCCTGGTGCAGTTTGGTGGAAGACGGACCATGGACGATGGGATTTACAGTACATTCAGTCACTTCCAGAGACCACTGCAACCACCATGAATGACGGACCGGGACCAAACTTTGCACACAGGACCCCCATGACCCACTCCATATCCTGGATAAGTGTGGTGGATGATGGACCATGGATGATGGGATTTACAGTACCTTCACTCACTTCCCAAGAGTAATGTAACCCACACCAATGACTGCTGAAGACCAAACTCGGCACACAGGACCCCCATGACCCACTTTACATCCGGGAGAAGTGTGGTGGATGATGGACCATGGATGATGGGATTTACAGTACCTTCACTCACTTCCCAAGAGTAATGTAACCCACACCAATGACTGCTGAAGACCAAACTCGGCACACAGGACCCCCATGACCCACTCCATATCCGGGAGAAGTGTGGTGGATGATGGACCATGGATGATGGGATTTACAGTACCTTCACTCACTTCCCAAGAGTAACGTAACCCACACCAATGACTGCTGAAGACCAAACTCGGCACACAGGACCCCCATGATCCACTCCACATCCTGGAGAAGCGTGGTGGATGATGGACCATGGATGATGGGATTTACAGTACCTTCACTCACTTCCCAAGAGTAATGTAACCCACACCAATGACTGCTGAAGACCAAACTCGGCACACAGGACCCCCATGATCCACTCCACATCCTGGAGAAGCGTGGTGGATGATGGACCATGGATGATGGGATTTACAGTACCTTCACTCACTTCCCAAGAGTAATGTAACCCACACCAATGACTGCTGAAGACCAAACTCGGCACACAGGACCCCCATGATCCACTCTACATCCTGGCACTGTTGTATGGATGATGGGAGTTGTAGTTCACCTGCACCCACTGGATCTAGGCTACACTTTGAACACAGACAAACAAGGCCTTTCTCAAATGACACGGGCACCGCCGGGTCCCCAAGCTAGTATAATACAATCTTAATAGAATATCAACCATCTACATATATATAAAAGAGTGATGGCATCACAGCGACCCACAAAACAACAAAACTACAGGCCCTCCAACCTCGAAATTTGACAACACAACCCATCATCCACGGCTCTAGGTTGATACAACAAAAAGAAAAGAAAAATAAAGTCCTAATTAGAGAGAGAGGAGTAATTGCTTTTATCCAATTGCTGCCAGTTAGAAGGCTAAGCTCCACCCACTTGGTCTCCTAGCAACCCCCCAAAAAATAATAAAAAAACACTAAAAAATTAATACAATAAAATACTATAATAACAGAAAATAACTAAAAATAATACAAGAAAATAATAAAATATAATAAATAAAAATATAACTTCCAAAAAATTAATTAAAAAATGTAAATAATGTCAAATAAAAATTACACAACAATTTTTAACCAATACCACCACCACTTTGCCACAGCAACGCGTGGCCGGGCACAGCTAGTATCATATAATAACGTCAATATAATATAACAAATAAATATATTTTAATTAAAAATATTTCCAGATAACAGACGGCCACCCAATTATCTGTTTGCATAGCCTTGCAACGTATTGAATCCCAATATCCTGTTTGAGATTAAGCCAGACCAAGGAGACGTTTACTTATTTTATATATATATATATATATATATATATATATATAGAAATCAATTGAATACATAAAAGTGACAGATGGGTCCTTATTATGGGTTGTGAGATAAAAAAAAGAGGGAATGAACAATGAAGAAAGAAGAGAGGAATGAATGAAAGAAGAATGAAAGAGAAAAAAATAAGAAAGGAACAATAATGTCAAAAATAAATATAACGATGTCAATATAATTTAATGTGAATGTAATATATTAAAATATAATGTCAAACATAATCATGTCAAAAATATAATAATATCAGAAATATAATATAATAATGACTATATAATTAAACGTCAATGTAATATAATAAAAATATAATAATGTCAAAAATATAATAGTGTCAAAAATATAATAGTATCAGAAATATAATATAATGACTATATAATTTAATGTCAATGTAATAAAATTATAATGTCAAAAATATAATGTCAATATAGCTTAATTTTAATGAAATATAATAAAATATATAAATATAATAATGTCAAAAATAAAATAATGTCAATATAATTTAATGTCTATGTAATAGTATAATAAAATATAATCATGTAAAAATATAATCATGTCAATAGAATTTAATGTCAATGAAAATATAATAATGTCAAAATATAATATAATACTGACTATATAATTTAACGTCAATGTAATATAATAAAATATAATAATATCAAAAATATAACAATGTCAATATAACTTAATTTTAATGAAATATAATAAAATATAATAATGTCAAAAATAAAAAATGTCACTATAATTTAATGTCAATGTAATATAATAAAATATAATAATGTCAAAATATAATATAATAATGACTATATAACTTAATGTCTATGTAATAAAAATATAATGTCAAAAATATAATGTCAACATAGCTTAATTTTAATGAAATATAATAAAATATATAAATATAATGTCAAAAATAAAAATAATGATGTCAATATGATGTAATGTCTATGTAATACTATAATAAAATGCAATAATGTCAAAAATATAATATAATCATGTCAATAGAATTTAATGTCAATGTAATATAATAAAATATAATAATGACTATATAATTTAACGTCAATGTAATATAATAAAATGTAATAATGTCAAAAATACAATGTCAATATAACTTAATTTTAATGAAATATAATAAAATATATAAATATAATATCAAAAATAAAAATAATATAACTTAATTTTAATGAAATATAATAAAATATAAATATAATAATGTCAAAAATAAAAAAATCAATATAATTTAATGTCTATAAAAATGCAATATGTAAACATATAAATAAATACAATATGTAAAGATATAAATAAATACAATATGTAAACGTATGAAAAATACAATATGTAAACATATGAAAAATACAATATGTAAACATATAAACAAATGCAATATATAAACATATGAAAAATACAATATGTAAACATATGAATAAATACAATATGTAAACATATAAATAAATACAATATGTAAACGTATGAAAAATACAATATGTAAAAATATAAATAAATAAAATATGTAAACGTATGAAAAATACAATATGTAAAAATATAAATAAATAAAATATCTAAACGTATGAAAAATACAATATGTAAACATATAAATAAATACAATATGTAAAAGCATGAAAAATGCAATATGTAAACATATAAATAAATATAATATGTAAATATATAAATACAATATATAAACATATAAATAAATACAATATGTAAACATATGAAAAATACATTATGTAAACATATAAACAAATGGAATCTGTAAACAAAACATATAAACAAATACAATATGTAAACTTATAAATAAATACAAATAACGAAACATATTAATGAATGTTCTGTTAACAATGCAACAGAAGCAGCCGCTCCATCCAATCAGGCCCTCCCTCTCATTTACATAACAAACCTAATTTGCATAACAAACGAGGGAGCCGTTTCGGAACTGCGCCATCCCTCCTTCTTTAGGAAAACATTATTACGATCAATTACAATGAACGAATGAATGCCAAAAGGATTGAAAAGGATGAATGAATGGATGAATTTTTAAAAAGGATGGATTTGTCTATTTATTTATCCTTTTTCAATCCCGTTGCCGTGCAATCCCTGTTGCCATGGCAACAGCCGGGCAGAGAAAAGGATGGAGAGGATGCCGAGAGAGAATAATAATATAATAAAAATATAATAAACATACTAAATTAATAAATATGTAATAATACTGTAACACTTATTTGAATATAAATAGAGTCCAACAACATATTATAAAATTATACTATGATATAATAAATATTATATAATAGATATTATAAAAATAATACTTTATCACAAAATTATATTGTATGATATATTATATATTATATTATAACTATTATAATATATAATATAATATAATTTTATGGTATTATAGTATTATTTAGTAATATGTAATATGTAATAGTATTATTTTTATATGTTATTGGATTATAATAGAATAATATGTATTAATTATATAATATATTAGAATATTATAATTCTATAATATAGAATTAATACATATTTTTCTATTATAATCCAATAACATATTACAAAAATAGTACTATAATACATATTATATATTGTAATACTATAATATTTTATAATAAATAAATATTTTATTCTATTATAATCCAATAACATATAAAATAATACATTATATGATAACTAACTATATTATTCTATAACAATCTAAGATATTATAAAACACTATAATGTAATAAAATTGTATAATACTGTATATTATATAAATATATTATTATATATTATATAATATTATATAATGAATGAATATTATTCTATTATAATCTATTATAAAAATATAATTACATTATTATATTATATTAATGAAATAATAAATATAATATATTATAATACAAGTATCATTATTGAATTATAATATAATTCAATAATGATACAACGTATTATAATATTATATTAATGAAATAATAAAAACGTACATTATACTTATATAATGATACAACATATTATGTAATATTATATAAATAATATACAAATTGATATATATTAAAATAAAAATATTAAGCTAGAATAAAAATACTGTAATACTATATACATAATAATTAATAGATATTTATAGGAATAAATGACTAAATAAATAGATATTTCAATGACTGAATAAATATTTAAATGATTAAATAAATAAAAAGATGTTTAAATGACTAAATAAATAGACATTTCAATGACTGAATAAATACTTAAATAGATGTTTAAATGACTAAATAGATATTTCAATGACTGAATAAATATTTAAATGTTTAAATAAATAGTTAAAAGACTAAATAAATAGATATTTAAAGGACTGAATAAATATTTAAATGACTAAATAGATATTTCAAAGACTGGATAAATAAATAGATATTTCAATGACTGAATAAATATTTAAAGGATTAAATGAATAAATATTTAAATGACTAAATAAATAGATATTTCAATGGCTGAATAAATATTTAAATGACTAAATAAATGAATAGATATTTCAACGATTGGATAAATAAATAGATATTTCAATGACTGAATAAATATTTAAATGATTAAATAAATAAATAGTTGTTTAAATAACTAAATAAATAGATATTTCAATGACTGAATAAATATTTAAATGATTAAATAAATAAATAGTTGTTTAAATAACTAAATAAATAGATATTTCAATGACTGAATAAATATTTAAATGATTAAATAAATAAATAGTTGTTTAAATAACTAAATAAATAGATATTTAAAGGACTGAATAAATATTTAAATGATTAAATAAATAAATAGTTGTTTAAATAACTAAATAAATAGATATTTCAATGACTGAATAAATATTTAAATGATTAAATAAATAAATAGTTTTTTAAATAACTAAATAAATAGATATTTCAATGACTGAATAAATATTTAAATGATTAAATAAATAAATAGTTTTTTAAATAACTAAATAAATAGATATTTCAATGACTGAATAAATATTTAAATGATTAAATAAATAAATAGTTGTTTAAATAACTAAATAAATAGATATTTAAAGGACTGAATAAATATTTAAATGATTAAATAAATAGATGTTTAAAATGACTCAATAAATATATAATTTACTAAATAAATATATATATAAACCACTAAATCACTAAATAAATAGATATTTAATTTACTAAATAGATGTATATTTAAATGACTAAATAAATAAATAGATATTTAAATGACTGAATAGATAAAGGAATAGTGCCTCCGCGCATGCGCAATAAGGCATTGCTGAGCTCCGTTAGAGAGAGGGCTGCCTTCCGCGCATGCGCATTAAGGGATCTGGCTTTGACAGCGCCAGAGCCTCCGCGCATGCGCACTAGGGAACCGCCGTTTCAAAAGGCCGTTCCCGTTTGTTTGTTTACTGTTTACGCCCGCCTTGTTTATCTACCCGCTCACCTCCTTCTTGGCATTCCGGAGCAGCCTCTGCCGGGCTTCCGCTTCCGAGGAAAGCGAAGGAGAAGCGGGAACCGCAGACGGAACCGGAGCCTCCGCCATCATGGCCGCCGCTGAGGAGACTGAGGGAGAAACGGCAGGGGGCGGGGCTATGCAAATCCGGAGCCTCCCATTCGCTCGCTGCCTTCCAAAGGGGCGCGGCTATGTAAGTAGGGGCCCAGCCCTGTCTTCCTATTGGTTCTTCCCCTCCCAGTGGGCGTGGCTATGAAAATGAGGCCTCGCTGAAGAAACTGAGGGGAAAAATAGAAGGCGCCGGGCTAAGAGCAAGCCACGCCCCTTCTTTCCCATTGGCTCTTCCGCTCCCAGAGGGCGTGGCTATGAAAATGAGGCCTCGCTGAAGAAACTGAGGGGAAAAATAGAAGGCGCCGGGCTGAGAAGAGGCCACGCCCCTTCTTTCCCATTGGCTCTTCCGCTCCCAGAGGGCGTGGCTATGAAAATGAGGCCTCGCTGAAGAAACTGAGGGGAAAAATAGAAGGCGCCGGGCTGAGAAGAGGCCACGCCCCTTCTTTCCCATTGGCTCTTCCGCTCCCAGGGGGCGTGGCTATGAAAATGAGGCCCCGCTGAAGAAACTGAGGGGAAAAATAGAAGGCGCCGGGCTGAGAAGAGGCCACGCCCCTTCTTTCCCATTGGCTCTTCCGCTCCCAGAGGGCGTGGCTATGAAAATGAGGCCCCGCTGAAGAAACTGAGGGGAAAAATAGAAGGCGCCGGGCTAAGAGCAAGCCACGCCCCTTCTTTCCCATTGGCTCTTCCGCTCCCAGGGGGCGTGGCTATGAAAATGAGGCCCCGCTGAAGAAACTGAGGGGAAAAATAGAAGGCGCCGGGCTGAGAAGAGGCCACGCCCCTTCTTTCCCATTGGCTCTTCCGCTCCCAGAGGGCGTGGCTATGAAAATGAGGCCCCGCTGAAGAAACTGAGGGGAAAAATAGAAGGCGCCGGGCTGAGAAGAGGCCACGCCCCTTCTTTCCCATTGGCTCTTCCGCTCCCAGAGGGCGTGGCTATGAAAATGAGGCCTCGCTGAAGAAACTGAGGGGAAAAATAGAAGGCGCCGGGCTGAGAAGAGGCCACGCCCCTTCTTTCCCATTGGCTCTTCCGCTCCCAGAGGGCGTGGCTATGAAAATGAGGCCCCGCTGAAGAAACTGAGGGGAAAAATAGAAGGCGCCGGGCTAAGAGCAAGCCACGCCCCTTCTTTCCCATTGGCTCTTCCGCTCCCAGGGGGCGTGGCTATGAAAATGAGGCCCCGCTGAAGAAACTGAGGGGAAAAATAGAAGGCGCCGGGCTGAGAAGAGGCCACGCCCCTTCTTTCCCATTGGCTCTTCCGCTCCCAGAGGGCGTGGCTATGAAAATGAGGCCCCGCTGAAGAAACTGAGGGGAAAAATAGAAGGCGCCGGGCTGAGAAGAGGCCACGCCCCTTCTTTCCCATTGGCTCTTCCGCTCCCAGAGGGCGTGGCTATGAAAATGAGGCCCCGCTGAAGAAACTGAGGGGAAAAATAGAAGGCGCCGGGCTGAGAAGAGGCCACGCCCCTTCTTTCCCATTGGCTCTTCCGCTCCCAGAGGGCGTGGCTATGAAAATGAGGCCCCGCTGAAGAAACTGAGGGGAAAAATAGAAGGCGCCGGGCTGAGAAGAGGCCACGCCCCTTCTTTCCCATTGGCTCTTCCGCTCCCAGAGGGCGTGGCTATGAAAATGAGGCCCCGCTGAAGAAACTGAGGGGAAAAATAGAAGGCGCCGGGCTGAGAAGAGGCCACGCCCCTTCTTTCCCATTGGCTCTTCCGCTCCCAGAGGGCGTGGCTATGAAAATGAGGCCCCGCTGAAGAAACTGAGGGGAAAAATAGAAGGCGCCGGGCTGAGAAGAGGCCACGCCCCTTCTTTCCCATTGGCTCTTCCGCTCCCAGAGGGCGTGGCTATGAAAATGAGGCCCCGCTGAAGAAACTGAGGGGAAAAATAGAAGGCGCCGGGCTGAGAAGAGGCCACGCCCCTTCTTTCCCATTGGCTCTTCCGCTCCCAGAGGGCGTGGCTATGAAAATGAGGCCCCGCTGAAGAAACTGAGGGGAAAAATAGAAGGCGCCGGGCTGAGAAGAGGCCACGCCCCTTCTTTCCCATTGGCTCTTCCGCTCCCAGAGGGCGTGGCTATGAAAATGAGGCCTCGCTGAAGAAACTGAGGGGAAAAATAGAAGGCGCCGGGCTGAGAAGAGGCCACGCCCCTTCTTTCCCATTGGCTCTTCCGCTCCCAGAGGGCGTGGCTATGAAAATGAGGCCCCGCTGAAGAAACTGAGGGGAAAAATAGAAGGCGCCGGGCTAAGAGCAAGCCACGCCCCTTCTTTCCCATTGGCTCTTCCGCTCCCAGGGGGCGTGGCTATGAAAATGAGGCCCCGCTGAAGAAACTGAGGGGAAAAATAGAAGGCGCCGGGCTGAGAAGAGGCCACGCCCCTTCTTTCCCATTGGCTCTTCCGCTCCCAGAGGGCGTGGCTATGAAAATGAGGCCCCGCTGAAGAAACTGAGGGGAAAAATAGAAGGCGCCGGGCTGAGAAGAGGCCACGCCCCTTCTTTCCCATTGGCTCTTCCGCTCCCAGAGGGCGTGGCTATGAAAATGAGGCCTCGCTGAAGAAACTGAGGGGAAAAATAGAAGGCGCCGGGCTGAGAAGAGGCCACGCCCCTTCTTTCCCATTGGCTCTTCCGCTCCCAGAGGGCGTGGCTATGAAAATGAGGCCTCGCTGAAGAAACTGAGGGGAAAAATAGAAGGCGCCGGGCTGAGAAGAGGCCACGCCCCTTCTTTCCCATTGGCTCTTCCGCTCCCAGAGGGCGTGGCTATGAAAATGAGGCCTCGCTGAAGAAACTGAGGGGAAAAATAGAAGGCGCCGGGCTGAGAAGAGGCCACGCCCCTTCTTTCCCATTGGCTCTTCCGCTCCCAGAGGGCGTGGCTATGAAAATGAGGCCCCGCTGAAGAAACTGAGGGGAAAAATAGAAGGTGCCGGGCTGAGAAGAGGCCACGCCCCTTCTTTCCCATTGGCTCTTCCGCTCCCAGAGGGCGTGGCTATGAAAATGAGGCCCCGCTGAAGAAACTGAGGGGAAAAATAGAAGGCGCCGGGCTGAGAAGAGGCCACGCCCCTTCTTTCCCATTGGCTCTTCCGCTCCCAGAGGGCGTGGCTATGAAAATGAGGCCCCGCTGAAGAAACTGAGGGGAAAAATAGAAGGCGCCGGGCTGAGAAGAGGCCACGCCCCTTCTTTCCCATTGGCTCTTCCGCTCCCAGAGGGCGTGGCTATGAAAATGAGGCCCCGCTGAAGAAACTGAGGGGAAAAATAGAAGGCGCCGGGCTGAGAAGAGGCCACGCCCCTTCTTTCCCATTGGCTCTTCCGCTCCCAGAGGGCGTGGCTATGAAAATGAGGCCCCGCTGAAGAAACTGAGGGGAAAAATAGAAGGCGCCGGGCTGAGAAGAGGCCACGCCCCTTCTTTCCCATTGGCTCTTCCGCTCCCAGAGGGCGTGGCTATGAAAATGAGGCCTCGCTGAAGAAACTGAGGGGAAAAATAGAAGGCGCCGGGCTGAGAAGAGGCCACGCCCCTTCTTTCCCATTGGCTCTTCCGCTCCCAGAGGGCGTGGCTATGAAAATGAGGCCCCGCTGAAGAAACTGAGGGGAAAAATAGAAGGCGCCGGGCTAAGAGCAAGCCACGCCCCTTCTTTCCCATTGGCTCTTCCGCTCCCAGGGGGCGTGGCTATGAAAATGAGGCCCCGCTGAAGAAACTGAGGGGAAAAATAGAAGGCGCCGGGCTGAGAAGAGGCCACGCCCCTTCTTTCCCATTGGCTCTTCCGCTCCCAGAGGGCGTGGCTATGAAAATGAGGCCCCGCTGAAGAAACTGAGGGGAAAAATAGAAGGCGCCGGGCTGAGAAGAGGCCACGCCCCTTCTTTCCCATTGGCTCTTCCGCTCCCAGAGGGCGTGGCTATGAAAATGAGGCCCCGCTGAAGAAACTGAGGGGAAAAATAGAAGGCGCCGGGCTGAGAAGAGGCCACGCCCCTTCTTTCCCATTGGCTCTTCCGCTCCCAGAGGGCGTGGCTATGAAAATGAGGCCCCGCTGAAGAAACTGAGGGGAAAAATAGAAGGCGCCGGGCTGAGAAGAGGCCACGCCCCTTCTTTCCCATTGGCTCTTCCGCTCCCAGAGGGCGTGGCTATGAAAATGAGGCCCCGCTGAAGAAACTGAGGGGAAAAATAGAAGGCGCCGGGCTGAGAAGAGGCCACGCCCCTTCTTTCCCATTGGCTCTTCCGCTCCCAGAGGGCGTGGCTATGAAAATGAGGCCCCGCTGAAGAAACTGAGGGGAAAAATAGAAGGCGCCGGGCTGAGAAGAGGCCACGCCCCTTCTTTCCCATTGGCTCTTCCGCTCCCAGAGGGCGTGGCTATGAAAATGAGGCCTCGCTGAAGAAACTGAGGGGAAAAATAGAAGGCGCCGGGCTGAGAAGAGGCCACGCCCCTTCTTTCCCATTGGCTCTTCCGCTCCCAGAGGGCGTGGCTATGAAAATGAGGCCCCGCTGAAGAAACTGAGGGGAAAAATAGAAGGTGCCGGGCTGAGAAGAGGCCACGCCCCTTCTTTCCCATTGGCTCTTCCGCTCCCAGAGGGCGTGGCTATGAAAATGAGGCCCCGCTGAAGAAACTGAGGGGAAAAATAGAAGGCGCCGGGCTGAGAAGAGGCCACGCCCCTTCTTTCCCATTGGCTCTTCCGCTCCCAGAGGGCGTGGCTATGAAAATGAGGCCTCGCTGAAGAAACTGAGGGGAAAAATAGAAGGCGCCGGGCTGAGAAGAGGCCACGCCCCTTCTTTCCCATTGGCTCTTCCGCTCCCAGAGGGCGTGGCTATGAAAATGAGGCCTCGCTGAAGAAACTGAGGGGAAAAATAGAAGGCGCCGGGCTAAGAGCAAGCCACGCCCCTTCTTTCCCATTGGCTCTTCCGCTCCCAGAGGGCGTGGCTATGAAAATGAGGCCCCGCTGAAGAAACTGAGGGGAAAAATAGAAGGCGCCGGGCTGAGAAGAGGCCACGCCCCTTCTTTCCCATTGGCTCTTCCGCTCCCAGAGGGCGTGGCTATGAAAATGAGGCCTCGCTGAAGAAACTGAGGGGAAAAATAGAAGGCGCCGGGCTAAGAGCAAGCCACGCCCCTTCTTTCCCATTGGCTCTTCCGCTCCCAGAGGGCGTGGCTATGAAAATGAGGCCCCGCTGAAGAAACTGAGGGGAAAAATAGAAGGCGCCGGGCTGAGAAGAGGCCACGCCCCTTCTTTCCCATTGGCTCTTCCGCTCCCAGAGGGCGTGGCTATGAAAATGAGGCCCCGCTGAAGAAACTGAGGGGAAAAATAGAAGGCGCCGGGCTAAGAGCAAGCCACGCCCCTTCTTTCCCATTGGCTCTTCCGCTCCCAGAGGGCGTGGCTATGAAAATGAGGCCCCGCTGAAGAAACTGAGGGGAAAAATAGAAGGCGCCGGGCTGAGAAGAGGCCACGCCCCTTCTTTCCCATTGGCTCTTCCGCTCCCAGAGGGCGTGGCTATGAAAATGAGGCCCCGCTGAAGAAACTGAGGGGAAAAATAGAAGGCGCCGGGCTGAGAAGAGGCCACGCCCCTTCTTTCCCATTGGCTCTTCCGCTCCCAGAGGGCGTGGCTATGAAAATGAGGCCTCGCTGAAGAAACTGAGGGGAAAAATAGAAGGCGCCGGGCTGAGAAGAGGCCACGCCCCTTCTTTCCCATTGGCTCTTCCGCTCCCAGAGGGCGTGGCTATGAAAATGAGGCCCCGCTGAAGAAACTGAGGGGAAAAATAGAAGGCGCCGGGCTGAGAAGAGGCCACGCCCCTTCTTTCCCATTGGCTCTTCCGCTCCCAGAGGGCGTGGCTATGAAAATGAGGCCTCGCTGAAGAAACTGAGGGGAAAAATAGAAGGCGCCGGGCTGAGAAGAGGCCACGCCCCTTCTTTCCCATTGGCTCTTCCGCTCCCAGAGGGCGTGGCTATGAAAATGAGGCCCCGCTGAAGAAACTGAGGGGAAAAATAGAAGGCGCCGGGCTGAGAAGAGGCCACGCCCCTTCTTTCCCATTGGCTCTTCCGCTCCCAGAGGGCGTGGCTATGAAAATGAGGCCCCGCTGAAGAAACTGAGGGGAAAAATAGAAGGTGCCGGGCTGAGAAGAGGCCACGCCCCTTCTTTCCCATTGGCTCTTCCGCTCCCAGAGGGCGTGGCTATGAAAATGAGGCCCCGCTGAAGAAACTGAGGGGAAAAATAGAAGGCGCCGGGCTGAGAAGAGGCCACGCCCCTTCTTTCCCATTGGCTCTTCCGCTCCCAGAGGGCGTGGCTATGAAAATGAGGCCTCGCTGAAGAAACTGAGGGGAAAAATAGAAGGCGCCGGGCTGAGAAGAGGCCACGCCCCTTCTTTCCCATTGGCTCTTCCGCTCCCAGAGGGCGTGGCTATGAAAATGAGGCCCCGCTGAAGAAACTGAGGGGAAAAATAGAAGGCGCCGGGCTGAGAAGAGGCCACGCCCCTTCTTTCCCATTGGCTCTTCCGCTCCCAGAGGGCGTGGCTATGAAAATGAGGCCCCGCTGAAGAAACTGAGGGGAAAAATAGAAGGCGCCGGGCTGAGAAGAGGCCACGCCCCTTCTTTCCCATTGGCTCTTCCGCTCCCAGAGGGCGTGGCTATGAAAATGAGGCCCCGCTGAAGAAACTGAGGGGAAAAATAGAAGGCGCCGGGCTGAGAAGAGGCCACGCCCCTTCTTTCCCATTGGCTCTTCCGCTCCCAGAGGGCGTGGCTATGAAAATGAGGCCCCGCTGAAGAAACTGAGGGGAAAAATAGAAGGCGCCGGGCTAAGAGCAAGCCACGCCCCTTCTTTCCCATTGGCTCTTCCGCTCCCAGAGGGCGTGGCTATGAAAATGAGGCCCCGCTGAAGAAACTGAGGGGAAAAATAGAAGGCGCCGGGCTGAGAAGAGGCCACGCCCCTTCTTTCCCATTGGCTCTTCCGCTCCCAGAGGGCGTGGCTATGAAAATGAGGCCTCGCTGAAGAAACTGAGGGGAAAAATAGAAGGCGCCGGGCTGAGAAGAGGCCACGCCCCTTCTTTCCCATTGGCTCTTCCGCTCCCAGAGGGCGTGGCTATGAAAATGAGGCCCCGCTGAAGAAACTGAGGGGAAAAATAGAAGGCGCCGGGCTGAGAAGAGGCCACGCCCCTTCTTTCCCATTGGCTCTTCCGCTCCCAGAGGGCGTGGCTATGAAAATGAGGCCTCGCTGAAGAAACTGAGGGGAAAAATAGAAGGCGCCGGGCTGAGAAGAGGCCACGCCCCTTCTTTCCCATTGGCTCTTCCGCTCCCAGAGGGCGTGGCTATGAAAATGAGGCCCCGCTGAAGAAACTGAGGGGAAAAATAGAAGGCGCCGGGCTGAGAAGAGGCCACGCCCCTTCTTTCCCATTGGCTCTTCCGCTCCCAGAGGGCGTGGCTATGAAAATGAGGCCCCGCTGAAGAAACTGAGGGGAAAAATAGAAGGCGCCGGGCTGAGAAGAGGCCACGCCCCTTCTTTCCCATTGGCTCTTCCGCTCCCAGAGGGCGTGGCTATGAAAATGAGGCCCCGCTGAAGAAACTGAGGGGAAAAATAGAAGGCGCCGGGCTGAGAAGAGGCCACGCCCCTTCTTTCCCATTGGCTCTTCCGCTCCCAGAGGGCGTGGCTATGAAAATGAGGCCCCGCTGAAGAAACTGAGGGGAAAAATAGAAGGCGCCGGGCTGAGAAGAGGCCACGCCCCTTCTTTCCCATTGGCTCTTCCGCTCCCAGAGGGCGTGGCTATGAAAATGAGGCCTCGCTGAAGAAACTGAGGGGAAAAATAGAAGGCGCCGGGCTGAGAAGAGGCCACGCCCCTTCTTTCCCATTGGCTCTTCCGCTCCCAGAGGGCGTGGCTATGAAAATGAGGCCCCGCTGAAGAAACTGAGGGGAAAAATAGAAGGCGCCGGGCTAAGAGCAAGCCACGCCCCTTCTTTCCCATTGGCTCTTCCGCTCCCAGGGGGCGTGGCTATGAAAATGAGGCCTCGCTGAAGAAACTGAGGGGAAAAATAGAAGGCGCCGGGCTAAGAGCAAGCCACGCCCCTTCTTTCCCATTGGCTCTTCCGCTCCCAGAGGGCGTGGCTATGCAGTCATAATAATAATAATACTAATATATAATAAAAAATATTATAATAATGATATTATTAATAATGATATATTAATAATAATATAATTATAATTATATTATAATCTTATAATGGATATCATAATATAATAATAATTTAATTTACTAATATTATAATAATATTATAGAAAAATAATATAAAATATTATATATATAAAAATAAAAATAAAAATATATAAAAATAATCTTATAATGGATATTATAATATAATAATAATTTAATTTACTAATATTATAATAATATTATAGAAAAATAATATAAAATATTATATATATAAAAATAAAAATAAAATATATAAAAATAATCTTATAATGGATATTATAATATAATAATAATTTCATTTACTATAATAATAATATTATAGAAAAATAATATAAAATATTATATATATAAAAATAAAAATAAAAATATATAAAAATAATCTTATAATGGATATTATAATATAATAATAATTTCATTTACTATTATAATAATATTATAGAAAAATAATATAAAATATTATATATATAAAAATAAAAATAAAAATATATAAAAATAGAAGGCGCCGGGCTGAGAAGAGGCCACGCCCCTTCTTTCCCATTGGCTCTTCCGCTCCCAGGGGGCGTGGCTATGCAGTCATAATAAAAATAATAATATATAATAATAATATTATAATAATGATATTATTAATAATGATATATTAATAATAATATAATTATAATAATATTATATCTTATAATGGATATCATAATATAATAATAATTTAATTTACTATTATAATAATATTATAGAAAAATAATATAAAATATTATATATATATGATATATAATATTATAATGGATATTATAATATAATAATAATTTAATATACTAATATTATAATAATATTATAGAAAAATAATATAAAATATTATATATATATATATATATGATATATAGTATATAATATTATAATGGATATAATATAATAATAATTTAATATACTAATATTATAATAATATTATAGAAAAATAATATAAAATATTATATATATATGATATACAATATTATAATGGATATTATAATATAATAATAATTTAATTTACTAATATTATAATAATATTATAGAAAAATGATATAAAATATTATATATATATATATATATGATATATAGTATATAATATTATAATGGATATAATATAATAATAATTTAATATACTAATATAATAATATTATAGAAAAATAATATAAAATATTATATATATATATATATGATATATAATATTATAATGGATATAATATAATAATAATTTAATATACTAATATTATAATAATATTATAGAAAAATAATATAAAATATTATATATATATATATATATATATATATATATATATGATATATAGTATATAATATTATAATGGATATAATATAATAATTTAATATACTAATATTATAATAATATTATAGAAAAATAATATAAAATATCATATATATATGATATATAATATTATAATGGATATTATAATATAATAATAATTTAATTTACTAATATAATAATAATATTATAGAAAAGTGATATAAAATATTATATATATATACATATGATCTATAATATATAATGTAATAATGGATTATTATAATATAATAATAATTTAATATACTAATATAATAATATAATAGAAAACTAAAATATTATATATATATATATATATATATATATATAAAATATTATAATGGGATATTATAATATAATAATAATTTAATATACTGATATTATAATAATAGAAAAATATAAAATATTATATAATATAATATTATAAATATAATATACAATATTATAATAATAGAAAAATAATATGAAATATTATATATAAAAATATAATATTATAAATATAATATAAAATATAATAATAATATATAATCATACAATAACATAATAACATAATAGCATAATAACAATAATAATATAATGTAATATATTAATACAGCAATAATAATATAATAAGATTGCAATAGTATATTAACAATAATAATATTATAATATATAATAATAATAACATATAACATAATAATAATATAATAGCATAATAATAATGATAAAGATGCAATAATATAATATAGTAATAATATAATATACTTTAAATCACAATTACGACCTCCACAAATGACAGACTTGGATCAAACTTGACGCAAACTGCATTCTTTATTCAAAACAACAATATATATAAATATATTGAAATCTATAGAGATATAGATATAGATAATATCACTTTCTTCTTCCTTATTATAAGGACATTTTTTTCTCGAAGGGCGTCTTTCTCTTTCTCCAGATTCTCTTGAATTAAATCGCGGAGGTTTTTGTGATCCAATGGAGCGTCCACTATTAAGATAGGAATTAAGAATTGAAATTATTATTATTAATATAATATAATATATATTTCAAATATATATATGAAAATAATAATGATAATAATAATAATAGGAAACAGGATGTCATTGCTGCATTAAACACTAGGTGGCGATAGGAATAATAATATATAATATAAAATAATAATAAATAAGGGTGTCATTGGTTGCATCAATCACTAGGTGGCGATAGGAATAATAATATATAATATATAATAATAATAATAATAATAATAATAATAATAATTCAGGGTGACAATAATAATAGTATAATATATGTAAAATATATATTCATAATAAGCATAATAAATTATTATTATTATTATTATTCAAAATATGATGTTGCTGATATAAATAATAATAATAATAATATAAAATATAATACTACTACTACCACTACTACTAATAATAATAATAATAATATAATAATAATAATATAAAATATAATACTACTACTACCACTACTACTACTACTAATAATAATAATAATATAATAATATAAAATATAATACTACTCCTACTACTAATAATAATATAAAACATAATAATAATAATATAAAATATAATACTACTACTACCACTAATAATAATATAATATTATATAATAATAATAATATAATACTACTACTACTACTACCGCTAATAATAATAATAATAATAATAATAATAATAATATATTATTATTATTATTATTATTATTCAGGGTGTAATAGTTTACATCAATCAGTAGGTGATGATAGGAATAATAATAATAATAATAATAATAATAATAATAATAATAATAATAATAATTCAGGGTGTCGTTGCTTTCATCAATCACTAGATGGCGATAGGAATAATAATAATATATAATAATAATAATAATAATAATAATAATAATAATAATAATAATTCAGGGTGTCATAGCTTGCATCAACCACTAGGTGGCGATAGGAATAATAATATTATAATAATAATATAAAATAATAATAATTCAGGGTGTTATAGCTTGCATCAATCCCTAGGTGGCGATGGGAATAATAATATATAATATAAAATAATAATCAATCAGGGTGTCACTGCTTGCATTAACCACTAGGTGATGATAGGAACAATAATATATAATAATAACAACAATAATAATAATTCAGGGTGTCATTGCTTCATCAATCAGTAGGTGATGATAGAAATAATAATAATGAGAATAATAATATAATAATAATAGGTATCATTGCTTGCATCAATCACTAGGTGGCGATAGAAATAATAATATAATAATAATAACAATTTAGGGTGTCATAGCTTGCATTAACCACTAGATGGCGATAGGAATAATAATATATAATAATAATAATAATAATAATAATAATAATTCAGGGTGTCATTGCTTGTATCAATCACTAGGTGGAAATAGGAATAATATATAATAATAATAATAATAATAATAATAATAATAATAATAATTCAGGGGGTTATTGCTTGCATCAATCACTAGGTGGAAATAGGAATAATATATAATAATAATAATAATAAAGCTTTATTTGTATACCACCCTTCTCCTCAGGGGACTCGGGGCGGCTTACATGGAGCCATAAGGTGGAAATAGGAATAATATATAATAATAATAATAATAATAAT
>NW_026943833.1:369737-382237 GCF_035594765.1 Anolis carolinensis | reverse complement strand
AATAACAATAATAATAATAATTCAAAATATAATGTCATTGCTTGCATCAACCACTAGGTGGCAATAATAATAATAATAACAATAATAATAATAATAATAATAATAATAATAATAATAATAATACAAAATATAATGTCATTGCTTGCATCAACCACTAGGTGGCAATAATAATAATAATAACAATAACAATAATAATAATAATAATTCAAAATATAATGTCATTGCTTGCATCAACCACTAGGTGGCAATAATAATAATAATAACAATAATAATAATAATAATAATAATAATACAAAATATAATGTCATTGCTTGCATCAACCACTAGGTGGCAATAATAATAACAATAACAATAATAATAATAATACAAAATATAATGTCATTGCTTGCATCAACCACTAGGTGGCAATAATAATAACAATAACAATAACAATAATAATAATAATAATACAAAATATAATGTCATTGCTTGCATCAACCACTAGGTGGCAATAATAATAATAATAATAACAATAACAATAATAATAATGATAATAATAATACAAAATATAATGTCATTGCTTGCATCAACCACTAGGTGGCAATAATAATAACAATAACAATAACAATAATAATAATAATAATACAAAATATAATGTCATTGCTTGCATCAACCACTAGGTGGCAATAATAATAACAATAACAATAATAATAATAATAATACAAAATATAATGTCATTGCTTGCATCAACCACTAGGTGGCAATAATAATAACAATAACAATAACAACAATAATAATAATAATAATACAAAATATAATGTCATTGCTTGCATCAACCACTAGGTGGCAATAATAATAACAATAACAATAATAATAATAATAATACAAAATATAATGTCATTGCTTGCATCAACCACTAGGTGGCAATAATAATAATAATAACAATAATAATAATAATAATAATAATAATAATAATAATACAAAATATAATGTCATTGCTTGCATCAACCACTAGGTGGCAATAATAATAATAATAACAATAACAATAATAATAATAATAATTCAAAATATAATGTCATTGCTTGCATCAACCACTAGGTGGCAATAATAATAACAATAACAATAACAATAATAATAATAATACAAAATATAATGTCATTGCTTGCATCAACCACTAGGTGGCAATAATAATAACAATAATAATAATAATAATAATTCAAAATATAATGTCATTGCTTGCATCAACCACTAGGTGGCAATAATAATAACAATAACAATAACAATAACAATAATAATAATAATAATAATAATAATAATAATACAAAATATAATGTCATTGCTTGCATCAACCACTAGGTGGCAATAATAATAACAATAACAATAACAATAATAATAATAATACAAAATATAATGTCATTGCTTGCATCAACCACTAGGTGGCAATAATAATAACAATAATAATAATAATAATAATTCAAAATATAATGTCATTGCTTGCATCAACCACTAGGTGGCAATAATAATAACAATTACAATAACAATAATAATAATAATACAAAATATAATGTCATTGCTTGCATCAACCACTAGGTGGCAATAATAATAACAATAACAATAACAATAACAATAATAATAATAATAATAATAATACAAAATATAATGTCATTGCTTGCATCAACCACTAGGTGGCAATAACAATAACAATAACAATAACAATAACAATAATAATAATAATAATACAAAATATAATGTCATTGCTTGCATCAACCACTAGGTGGCAATAATAATAATAATAACAATAACAATAATAATAATAATAATTCAAAATATAATGTCATTGCTTGCATCAACCACTAGGTGGCAATAACAATAACAATAACAATAACAATAACAATAATAATAATAATAATAATACAAAATATAATGTCATTGCTTGCATCAACCACTAGGTGGCAATAACAATAACAATAACAATAACAATAACAATAATACAAAATATAATGTCATTGCTTGCATCAACCACTAGGTGGCAATAATAATAATAATAACAATAATAATAATAATAATAATAATAATAATACAAAATATAATGTCATTGCTTGCATCAACCACTAGGTGGCAATAATAATAACAATAACAATAACAATAACAATAATAATAATAATAATAATAATTCAAAATATAATGTCATTGCTTGCATCAACCACTAGGTGGCAATAACAATAACAATAACAATAATAATAATAATAATAATAATAATACAAAATATAATGTCATTGCTTGCATCAACCACTAGGTGGCAATAATAATAATAATAACAATAACAACAATAATAATAATAATTCAAAGTATAATGTCATTGCTTGCATCAACCACTAGGTGGCAATAACAATAACAATAACAATAACAATAATAATAATAATAATAATAATAATACAAAATATAATGTCATTGCTTGCATCAACCACTAGGTGGCAATAATAATAACAATAACAATAACAATAATAATAATAATACAAAATATAATGTCATTGCTTGCATCAACCACTAGGTGGCAATAATAATAACAATAATAATAATAATAATAATAATAATAATAATAATAATAATACAAAATATAATGTCATTGCTTGCATCAACCACTAGGTGGCAATAATAATAATAATAACAATAACAATAATAATAATAATAATACAAAATATAATGTCATTGCTTGCATCAACCACTAGGTGGCAATAATAATAACAATAACAATAATAATAATAATAATACAAAATATAATGTCATTGCTTGCATCAACCACTAGGTGGCAATAATAATAACAATATTAATAATAATAATAATAATACAAAATATAATGTCATTGCTTGCATCAACCACTAGGTGGCAATAATAATAACAATAACAATAATAATAATAATAATACAAAATATAATGTCATTGCTTGCATCAACCACTAGGTGGCAATAATAATAACAATAACAACAATAATAATAATAATAATAATAATAATAATAATAATAATAATAATACAAAATATAATGTCATTGCTTGCATCAACCACTAGGTGGCAATAATAATAATAATAACAATAACAATAATAATAATAATAATTCAAAATATAATGTCATTGCTTGCATCAACCACTAGGTGGCAATAATAATAACAATAATAATAATAATAATAATAATAATAATAATAATAATAATACAAAATATAATGTCATTGCTTGCATCAACCACTAGGTGGCAATAATAATAACAATAACAATAACAACAACAATAATAATAATAATACAAAATATAATGTCATTGCTTGCATCAACCACTAGGTGGCAATAATAATAACAATAACAATAATAATAATAACAATAATAATAATAATAATAATAATAATAATAATAATAATAATACAAAATATAATGTCATTGCTTGCATCAACCACTAGGTGGCAATAATAATAATAATAACAATAACAATAATAATAATAATAATTCAAAATATAATGTCATTGCTTGCATCAACCACTAGGTGGCAATAATAATAATAATAACAATAACAATAATAATAATAATAATACAAAATATAATGTCATTGCTTGCATCAACCACTAGGTGGCAATAATAATAACAATAACAATAATAATAATAATAATAATAATAATAATAATAATAATAATAATACAAAATATAATGTCATTGCTTGCATTAACCACTAGGTGGCAATAACAACAACAATAATAATAGGTATAATAATAAAAATATAATTAATAGTATTATTCAAAATAGGATGTCATTGCTTACAATAACCACCAGGTGGCAATACTAAGTAAAATATAATGATAAAATATATATCAATAAAAGATATAATAATAATATATGGTTATAATTGTTATTCAAAGTAGGATGTCATTGCTTGCAATAACCACTAGGTGGCAATAATAATAATAATGATAATATTCAAAATAGGATGCCATTGCTTGCATCAACCACTAGGTGGCAATAATAATAATAATAATAATAATAATAATAATAATAATAATAATAATAATTATAATATAGATATATTAATAATAAGTATAATAATAAAATATAATGATGATTATGATTATTATTCCAAATAGGATGTCATTGCTTCCATCAACCACTGGCTAGAAATAATAATAATAATAATAATAATAATAATAATAATAATGATAATAATAATAATAATAAAATTATAATATAGATATATTAATAATATAATAATAAAATATAATGACTATGATTATTATTCCAAATAGGATGTCATTGCTTCCATCAACCACTAGGTGGCAATAATAATAATAATAATAATATTAAAATTATAATATATATATATATTAATAATAATAAAATATAATGATGATTATGATTATTATTCCAAATAGGATGTCATTGCTTGCATCAACCACTAGGTGGCAATAATAATACTATATTATTATTATTATTATTATTATTATTATTATTATTATTATTGCAAATATGATATAATTGCTTGCAATAACCACTAGGTGGTGAAATAATAATAATAATAATAATAATAATAATAATAATAATAATAATAAATAAAATACTACTACTACTACTACTAATAATAATAATATATATAATACTATAAAATATAATAATAATATAAATTATAATAATAATACTATAATATATACTACTAATAATAATACTATAAAATATAATATTTCTATAATATACTATGATATATGATAATAATACTATAAAATATAGTAATTATACTAGAAATAATAATACTATACTGTATAATACTACTATTACTTATAATAATACTATAAAATATAATAATACTATATTATAATAATAATATTATAATATATAGTACTACTCCTTATAATAATACAATAAAATATAATAATACTATAATATACAATAATAATACTATATAATAATACTATAATATATAATAATAATAATATATATAATACTATAAAATATAATAATAATATAAATTATAATAATAATACTATAATATATACTACTAATAATACTATAAAATATAATATTTCTATAATATACTATGATATATGATAATATTACTATAAAATATAGTAATTACTAGAAATAATAATACTATACTGTATAATACTACTATTACTTATAATAATACTATAAAATATAATAATACTATATTATAATAATACTATAATATATAGTACTATTCCTTATAATAATACAATAAAATATAATAATACTATAATATACAATAATAATACTATATAATAATACTATAATATATAATAATAATATATATATAAGACTATAAAATATAATAATAATTTAAATTATAATAATAATACTATAATATATACTACTAATAATACTATAAAATATAATATTTCTATAATATACTATGATATATGATAATATTACTATAAAATATAGTAATTACTAGAAATAATAATACTATACTGTATAATACTACTATTACTTATAATAATACTATAAAATATAATAATACTATATTATAATAAGAATGCTATAATATATAGTACTACTCCTTATAATAATACAATAAAATATAATAATACTATAATATACAATAATAATACTATATAATAATACTATATTATATAATAATAATAATATAAAATATACTAATAATAATAATAAGAATAATACTATGATATATAATAATAATAATGATGATGATGATGGTGGTGGTACCGAAGTAGTGCATGAGGTTGTGCCGTGTGACCTCCCCGGTCTCCCCGAGGTGTTCCCGGATGGGCGTGGCGTCGCACCCCATCTTCTGAAACAGGAAGTCGACCGCGGCGGTGAGTTGCGCCAGTCTCTTCCCGCTCTCTTTGGCCTTCTTCTCGAAGCGGTTGCCTTCCTCCGTCGCCCAGCGGAGCTTCTCCTAGAAGGGAAGGCTCTATGGTGGTGATGGTCCTCCTCAAAATGGCCTCCTCAGAATCCCCTCGTCCCTCCTCGCTCACCTCGATCTCCTTGAGGGACCCGTGTTGGACCTCCTGGTGTTTCTCCTGCTCCAGCTTGAGCTGGTCGATCTCGTTCTGGAGGAAACAAGGAGGATGTCCATTAATATAAGACTCCACGGACCATAGAGTTGGGTGGCTAGAAAGTCAAGGTCTAAGACTCCACGGACCATAGAGTTGGGTGGATAGAAAGTCAAGATTTAGGACTCCACGGATCATAGAGTTGGGTGGCTAGAAAGTCAAGGTCTAAGACTCCACGGACCATAGAGTTGGGTGGATAGAAAGTCAGGATTTAGGACTCCACAGACCATAGAGTTGGGTGGCTAGAGAGTCAAAGTCTAAGACTCCACGGATCATAGAGTTGGGTGGCTAGGGAGTCAAGGTCTAAGACTCCACGGACTATCAAGTTGGGTGGCTGGAAAGTCAAGGTCTAAGACTCCACGGACCATAGAGTTGGGTGGCTAGAAGGTCAAGGTCTAAGACTCCACGGACCATAGAGTTGGGTGGCTAGAAAGTCAAGGTCTAAGACTCCACGGACCATAGAGTTGGGTGGATAGAAAGTCAGGATTTAGGACTCCACAGACCATAGAGTTGGGTGGCTAGAGAGTCAAAGTCTAAGACTCCACAGACCATAGAGTTGGGTGGCTAGAAAGTCAAGATCTAAGACTCCACGGACCATAGAGTTGGGTGGCTAGAAAGTCAAGGTCTAAGACTCCATGGACCATAGAGTTGGGTGGCTAGAAAGTCAAGGTCTAAGACTCCATGGACCATAGAGTTGGGTGGCTAGAAAGTCAAGGTCTAAGACTCCATGGACCATAGAGTTGGGTGGCTAGAAAGTCAAGATCTAAGACTCCACGGACCATAGAGTTGGGTGGCTAGAAAGTCAAGATCTAAGACTCCACAGACCATAGAGTTGGGTGGCTAGAAAGTCAAGGTCTAAGACTCCATGGACCATAGAGTTGGGTGGCTAGAAAGTCAAGATCTAAGACTCCACAGACCATAGAGTTGGGTGGCTAGAAAGTCAAGGTCTAAGACTCCATGGACCATAGAGTTGGGTGGCTAGAAAGTCAAGATCTAAGACTCCACAGACCATAGAGTTGGGTGGCTAGAAGGTCAAGGTCTAAGACTCCACGGACCATAGAGTTGAGTGGCTAGAAAGTCCAGGTCTAAGACTCCACGGACCATAGATTTGAGTGGCTAGAAAGTCCAGGTCTAAGACTCCACGGACCATAGAGTTGGGTGGCTAGAAAGTCCAGGTCTAAGACTCCACAGACCATAGAGTTGGGTGGCTAGAAAGTCAAGGTCTAAGACTCCATGGACCATAGAGTTGGGTGGCTAGAAAGTCAAGATCTAAGACTCCACGGACCATAGAGTTGGGTGGCTAGAAAGTCAAGGTCTAAGACTCCACGGACCATAGATTTGAGTGGCTAGAAAGTCAAGGTCTAAGACTCCACGGACCATAGATTTGAGTGGCTAGAAAGTCCAGGTCTAAGACTCCACGGACCATAGAGTTGAGTGGCTAGAGAGTCAAGGTCTAAGACTCCACGGACCATAGAGTTGAGCGGCTGGAAAGTCAAGGTCTAAGACTCCACAGACCATAGAGTTGGGTGGCTAGAAAGTCAAGGTCTAAGACTCCACGGACCATAGAGTTGGGTGGCTAGAAAGGCAAGGTCTAAGACTCCACGGACCATAGAGTTGAGTGGCTAGAAAGTTAAGGTCTAAGACTCCACGGACCATAGAGTTGAGTGGCTAGAAAGTTAAGGTCTAAGACTCCACAGACCATAGAGTTGGGTGGCTAGAAAGTCAAGGTCTAAGACTCCACGGACCATAGAGTTGAGTGGCTAGAAAGTTAAGGTCTAAGACTCCACGGACCATAGAGTTGAGTGGCTAGAAAGTTAAGGTCTAAGACTCCACAGACCATAGAGTTGAGTGGCTAGAAAGTCAAGGTCTAAGACTCCACGGACCATAGAGTTGAGTGGCTAGAAAGTCAAGGTCTAAGACTCCACGGACCATAGAGTTGGGTGGCTAGAGAGTCCCCTTGTCCCCATTTCATGGGTTGTAAAGGTCATTCCCCACTCCTAAACATCTCTGTCCACCCAACTCTATCATTTGCAAGTCATGTCAACACTCTGGCCACCCAACACTATGGCCTACTCTCTAGCTCTCCAACTCTATGGTGCATGGAGGCATACGACCTTAGCCTCTACCCACTTGACTCTATCATCCTTGAATTATGAAGATCTTCTCTATGGCAACTCAACTCAACTCAACTCTACAGAATAATAATATATAATATGATATAATATAATACAATAAATCAGGATGTCATTGCTTGCATTAACCACTAGGTGGCGATAGGAATCATAATATATAATATAATAAATCAGGATGTCATTGCTTGCATCAACCACTGGGTGGCGATAGGAATCATAATATATAATATAATATATAATAAAATAATAATAATAACCTAGAGGCGTGGATGATGGGTTGTGTTGTTAAATTTCAAGGTTGGGGGGGCCTGTACTTTTGTTGTTTTGTGAATTGCCGTGACGCCATTACTCTTTTATATATATAGATAATAAATCAGGATGTCATTGCTTGCATCAACCACTGGGTGGCGATAGGAATCATAATATATAATATAATATATAATAAAATAATTCAGGGTTTCATCGCTTGCATCAACCACTAGGTGGCGATAGGAATCATAATATATAATATAATAAATCAGGATGTCATCGCTTGCATTAACCAATAGATGGCGATAGGAATCATAATATATAATATAATATATAATAAAATAATAATAATAATCTATTGATTATAATAATAATAATAATAATAATAATAATAATAATAATAATCTATTGCTTGCATCAACCACTAGGTGGCGATAGGAATCATAATATATAATATAATAAATCAGGACGTCATTGCTTGCATTAACCACTGGGTGGCGGTAGGAATCATAATATATAATATAATATATAATAAAATAATAATAATAATCTATTGATTATAATAATAATAATAATAATAATAATAATAATAATAATAATCTATTGCTTGCATCAACCACTAGGTGGCGATAGGAATCATAATATATAATATAATAAATCAGGACGTCATTGCTTGCATTAACCACTGGGTGGCGGTAGGAATCATAATATATAATATAATAAATCAGGACGTCATCGCTTGCATTAACCACTGGGTGGCGGTAGGAATCATAATATATAATATAATAAATCAGGACGTCATTGCTTGCATTAACCACTAGGTGGCGATAGAAATCATAATATATAATATAATAAATCAGGACGTCATTGCTTGCATCAACCACTGGGTGGCGATAGAAATCATAATATATAATATAATAAATCAGGATGTCATTGCTTGCATTAACCACTAGGTGGCGATAGGAATCATAATATATAATATAATATATAATAAAATAATAATAATAACCTAGAGGTGTGGATGATGGGTTGTGTTGTCAAATTTCGAGGTTGGGGGGCCTGTACTTTTGTTGTTTTGTGAATTGCCGTGACGCCATTACTCTTTTATATATATAGATAATAAATCTATATTCATCTAATAAATCTAATGTCATTGCTTGCATCAACCACTGGGTGGCGATAGGAATCATAATATATAATATAATAAATCAGGATGTCATTGCTTGCATCAACCACTGGGTGGCGATAGGAATCATAATATATAATATAATATATAATAAAATAATAATAATAACCTAGAGGTGTGGACGATGGGTTGTGTTGTCAAATTTCGAGGTTGGGGGGGCCTGTACTTTTGTTGTTTTGTGAATTGCCGTGACGCCATTACTCTTTTGTATATATAGATAATAAATCTATATTCATCTAATAAATCTAATGTCATTGCTTGCATCAACCACTGGGTGGCGATAGAAATCATAATATATAATATAATAAATCAGGATGTCATTGCTTGCATTAACCACTAGGTGGCGATAGGAATCATAATATATAATATAATATATAATAAAATAATAATAATAACCTAGAGGTGTGGACGATGGGTTGTGTTGTCAAATTTCGAGGTTGGGGGGGCCTGTACTTTTGTTGTTTTGTGAATTGCCGTGACGCCATTACTCTTTTATATATATAGATAATAAATCTATATTCATCTAATAAATCTAATGTCATTGCTTGCATCAACCACTGGGTGGCGATAGGAATCATAATATATAATATAATAAATCAGGATGTCATTGCTTGCATCAACCACTGGGTGGCGATAGGAATCATAATATATAATATAATATATAATAAAATAATAATAATAACCTAGAGGTGTGGACGATGGGTTGTGTTGTCAAATTTCGAGGTTGGGGGGGCCTGTACTTTTGTTGTTTTGTGAATTGCCGTGACGCCATTACTCTTTTGTATATATAGATAATAAATCTATATTCATCTAATAAATCTAATGTCATTGCTTGCATCAACCACTGGGTGGCGATAGAAATCATAATATATAATATAATAAATCAGGATGTCATTGCTTGCATTAACCACTAGGTGGCGATAGGAATCATAATATATAATATAATATATAATAAAATAATAATAATAACCTAGAGGTGTGGACGATGGGTTGTGTTGTCAAATTTCGAGGTTGGGGGGGCCTGTACTTTTGTTGTTTTGTGAATTGCCGTGACGCCATTACTCTTTTATATATATAGATAATAAATCTATATTCATCTAATAAATCTAATGTCATTGCTTGCATCAACCACTGGGTGGCGATAGGAATCATAATATATAATATAATAAATCAGGATGTCATTGCTTGCATCAACCACTGGGTGGCGATAGGAATCATAATATATAATATAATATATAATAAAATAATAATAATAACCTAGAGGTGTGGACGATGGGTTGTGTTGTCAAATTTCGAGGTTGGGGGGGCCTGTACTTTTGTTGTTTTGTGAATTGCCGTGACGCCATTACTCTTTTGTATATATAGATAATAAATCTATATTCATCTAATAAATCTAATGTCATTGCTTGCATCAACCACTGGGTGGCGATAGAAATCATAATATATAATATAATAAATCAGGATGTCATTGCTTGCATTAACCACTAGGTGGCGATAGGAATCATAATATATAATATAATATATAATAAAATAATAATAATAACCTAGAGGTGTGGACGATGGGTTGTGTTGTCAAATTTCGAGGTTGGGGGGGCCTGTACTTTTGTTGTTTTGTGAATTGCCGTGACGCCATTACTCTTTTATATATATAGATAATAAATCTATATTCATCTAATAAATCTAATGTCATTGCTTGCATCAACCACTGGGTGGCGATAGGAATCATAATATATAATATAATAAATCAGGATGTCATTGCTTGCATCAACCACTGGGTGGCGATAGGAATCATAATATATAATATAATATATAATAAAATAATAATAATAACCTAGAGGTGTGGACGATGGGTTGTGTTGTCAAATTTCGAGGTTGGGGGGGCCTGTACTTTTGTTGTTTTGTGAATTGCCGTGACGCCATTACTCTTTTATATATATAGATAATAAATCTATATTCATCTAATAAATCTAATGTCATTGCTTGCATCAACCACTGGGTGGCGATAGGAATCATAATATATAATATAATAAATCAGGACGTCATTGCTTGCATTAACCACTAGGTGGCGATAAGAAAAATAATATAATAAAATATAATAATATATTATGCGTAGAAAGGAAGGAAGAGGACGAAGGGAAATAAGGAATGGAAGGGAGAGAAGAAAAGAAGGAAGGAGAACGAGAGAAAAGAGCCGTGAAGGCCAAAAAGGCCACCCCACCCCCTGGACCTGGACGCTCTGGATCCGCTTGAGGAGCCTCTCGTTGTCGTCGTTGAGCTCGGTGACGTAGCTGAAGGCGGCAAAGTTCTTCTTCTCCTTCTCGGCGAACTCCTTGGCCAGGCGGTCGATGTCCCCGTTCTCGGTCAACTTCAGGAGGCGCAAATAGGCCACCTCGTAGCTCTCGAAGCTCCCCCCCTTGGACTTGGCCCGCGTCTTCTGCTTCAGGGCTGCTTGAGAGAGAGAGAGAGACACACAAGGAACGTCACACTTGTGCTGTATTATTATCCATTATTATTTTCTATTTTTTTCCCTAATATTATATTATGACATTATTATTTTCCCAATATATTATTATGATTATTTCCCAATATTATCGTATTTTCTAATATGATATTATTTTCCAATATTATTTTTCCAATATATTATTATGACTATTTCCCAATATTATCGTATTTTCTATTATTATTATTTTCTAAGATTATAGTATTTTCCAATATTATTTTTCCAATATATTATTATGATTATTTCCCAATATTATCGTATTTTCTATTATTATTATTTTCTAATATTATAGTATTTTCCAATATTATTTTTCCAATATATTATTATGATTATTTCCTTTCCAATATATTATTACGATTATTTCCCAATATTATCGTATTTTCTATTATTA
>NW_026943833.1:347237-364737 GCF_035594765.1 Anolis carolinensis | reverse complement strand
TGGCCCATTGGACCTCTCTCTCTCACCTTTGCTCCCGGGCCTGCGTGGCCTGCTCCGTGGTGGCCTCCATGGCCCACTTTTGGTCCTCCAGCTCCTTCTGAAGGCGGGAGAAGATGGCGTCGAAGGCCGACTTCTGCTTCTGGAGGCTCTCGATCTCCTCCCGGAGGACGGCGTTTTTGGCCAAGATGGTGTCGTAGCAGACGACGGACTTAAGATTAATAATAATAATAATAATAGTAATAATAATAGTAATAATAATAGAAATAATAATAGTAATAATTATAATGATAATAATAATAGTAATAATAATAGTAATAATAATAATGATAATAATAATAGTAATAATAATAGTAATAATAATAGTAATAATAATAGTAATAGCCATAATAATAATAGCAATAATAATAGTAATAATTATAATAGTAATTGTCCATCCATCTAATCAGATTACATCAAAATTATGTGATTGACAGGACGAGGGTGAAGATGAGGATGATCTCAATCATGATTACATCAAAATTATGTGATTGACAGGACGAGGGTGAAGATGAGGATGATCTCAATCATGATTACATCAAAATTATGTGATTGACAGGACGAGGGTGAAGATGAGGATGATCTCAATCATGATTACATCAAAATTATGTGATTGACAGGACAAGGGTGAAGATGAGGATGATCTCAATCATGATTACATCAAAATTATGTGATTGACAGGACAAGGGTGAAGATGAGGATGATCTCAATCATGATTACATCAAAATTATGTGATTGACAGGACAAGGGTGAAGATGAGGATGATCTCAATCATGATTACATCAAAATTATGTGATGGACAGGACGAGGGTGAAGAGGATGATGATCTCAATCATGATTACATCAAAATTATGTGATTGACAGGACGAGGGTGAAGAGGAGGATGATCTCAATCATGATTACATCAAAATTATGTGATGGACAGGACGAGGGTGAAGAGGATGATCTCAATCATGATTACATCAAAATTATGTGATTGACAGGACGAGGGTGAAGAGGAGGATGATCTCAATCATGATTACATCAAAATTTTGTGATTGACAGGACAAGGGTGAAGATGAGGATGATCTCAATCATGATTACATCAAAATTATGTGATGGACAGGACGAGGGTGAAGAGGATGATGATCTCAATCATGATTACATCAAAATTATGTGATTGACAGGACGAGGGTGAAGAGGAGGATGATCTCAATCATGATTACATCAAAATTATGTGATGGACAGGACGAGGGTGAAGAGGATGATCTCAATCATGATTACATCAAAATTATGTGATTGACAGGACGAGGGTGAAGAGGAGGATGATCTCAATCATGATTACATCAAAATTTTGTGATTGACAGGACGAGGGTGAAGATGAGGACGATCTCAATCATGATTACATCAAAATTATGTGATTGACAGGACGAGGGTGAAGAGGAGGATGATCTCAATCATGATTACATCAAAATTATGTGATGGACAGGACGAGGGTGAAGAGGAGGATGATCTCAATCATGATTACATCAAAATTATGTGATTGACAGGACGAGGGTGAAGATGATGATGGTGATCTCACATGATTGAGTCATCCATCTGTCTAATCAGATTACATCAAAATTATGTGAAAGTAGGCCTCTGTTAAATCTATTCTCTATTACTATTATTATTATTATTATTATTATTATTATTATTATTGATATGATGAGGATGTACGTGAAAGTAGGCCTCTCTTAGATCTATTATTATTATTATTATTATTATTATTATTATTATTATTATTATTATTATGAGGATGTACATGAAAGTAGGCCTCTCTTAGATCTATTATTATTATTATTATTATTATTATTATTATTATTATTATTATTATGAGGATGTACATGAAAGTAGGCCTCTCTTAGATCTATTATTATTATTATTATTATTATTATTATTATTATTATTATTATTGATATGATGAGGATGTACGTGAAAGTAGGCCTCTCTTAGATCTATTATTATTATTATTATTATTATTATTATTATTATGAGGATGTACATGAAAGTAGGCCTCTCTTAGATCTATTATTATTATTATTATTGATATGATAAAAGTAGGCCTCTCTTAGATCTATTATTATTATTATTATTGATATGATAAAAGTAGGCCTCTCTTAGATCTATTATTATTATTATTATTGATATGATAAAAGTAGGCCTCTCTTAGATCTATTATTATTATTATTATTATTATTATTATTATTATTATTGGTCTGATGAGGATGATCTCACATCATTGAGTCGTCCACCCATCTAATCAGGTTACATCAAAATTATGTGATGGACAGGACGAGGGTGAGGAGGATGATGATCTCAATCATGATTACATCAAAATTATGTGATTGACAGGACGAGGGTGAAGATGAGGACGATCTCACATGATTGAGTTGTCCCTCCATCTAATCAGATTACATCAAAATTATGTGATTGACAGGACAAGGGTGAAGATGAGGATGATCTCAATCATGATTACATCAAAATTATGTGATGGACAGGACGAGGGTGAAGAGGACCTCACCAGATTGAGGCGGTTCTCCAGCCTCTGGGTCTGCTTCTGGAGGCGCTTCCCGTCCGCTTCCTCCTTCCTCTTCCTCATCAGGACCTGGTGCTCGAGGATCTTCTCCTGCAGCTCCTGGATCTGGAACCAGAAAGGGGTCCCGACACTGAGCCACACTCTCTCAGCCTCATCCCGCCCCGTCAACCCAACGGGGAGAAGCTCACTTTGCGTTCCTGCTCGACCACGACGGAGCGGGCCTCCCCGATGAGGGCCTCGTACTTCTCCTTGGCCTGGAAGAGGCGCCTCAGCTCCAGGCTGCTCTTCTCGTCCAGGAAGAGGTTCGAATCCGAGGCCGGCCTCCTCTTCGACGAGCGGCTGGGGGTCCAAATGGTCCATTCCATCTATCCATCCATCCATCCATCCATCCACCTATTCTACCCATCCAATTCATTATCTATCTATCTATCTATCTAATCTATCCATCCATCAATCACTCTATCTATCTATCTATCTATCTATCTATCTATCTATCTATCTATCTATCTATCTAATCTATCCATCAATCACTCTATCTATCTATCCATCAATTGATCAATTCATCTATCTATCTATCTACCTATATATCTACCCATCCATCAATCACTCTATTTATCTATCTATCCATCCATTGATCAATTCATCTATCTATCTATCTATCTATCTATCTATCTATCTATCTATCTATCTATCTATCTATCTCTATCCATCCATCAATCACTCTATTTATCTATCTATCCATCCATTGATCAATTCATCTATCAATCTATCTATCCACCAATTCATTATCTATCTATCCATCCATCCATCCATCCATCCATCCATTTATCTCTCTATCCATCCATCCATTCATCTATCTATCCATCCATCAATCACTCTATCTATCTATCTATCTATCCATCCATCCATTGATCAATTCATCTATCAATCTATCTATCCACCAATTCATTATCTATTCATCCATCCATCCATTCATCTATCTATCCATCCATCAATCACTCTATCTATCCATCCATCAATCACTCTATCTATCCATCCATCAATCACTCTATCTATCCATCCATCCGTTCCTTCATATATTTATTAATCTATCTATCCATCAATCACTCTATCTATCTATCTATCTATCTATCTATCCATCCATTGATCAATTCATC
This sequence comes from Anolis carolinensis, assembly GCF_035594765.1. Lineage (NCBI taxonomy): Eukaryota > Metazoa > Chordata > Lepidosauria > Squamata > Anolidae > Anolis > Anolis carolinensis. The sequence continues at coordinate 360,987 of NW_026943833.1, read as the reverse complement.
TATCAATCTATCTATCCACCAATTCATTATCTATTCATCCATCCATCCATTCATCTATCTATCTATCCATCCATCCATTGATCAATTCATCTATCAATCTATCTATCCACCAATTCATTATCTATTCATCCATCCATCCATTCATCTATCTATCTATCCATCCATTCATCTATCCATCCATCCATCCATCCATCTATCTATCTATCTATCTATCTATCTATCTATCTATCTATCTATCTATCTATCTTTCTTATCTATCTATCTATCCATCCATCAATCACTCTATCGATCTATCTATCCATCCATCCATCCATCCAGTCATCCATCTATCTCTCCTATCTATCTATCTATCTATCTATCTATCTATCTATCTATTTATCTATCTATTTGTCCATCTATACATCCATCCATCCATTCCTTCATATATTTATTAATCTATCTATCCATCTATCCATCAATCCATCTCTATCTATCTATCTATCTATCTATCTATCCATCCATCTTTTCCATTGACTTGCCTTATATTGGAGGATTTCCGCCGTTTCTGGTTCTGGATCCGGAATTCGGACATAATTTCTTTTTCTTTGTCGGAATAATCTCCGCCTTCGCCAGGACCATGGGACACCCGGCGGGACTAAATAAATAAAATTATTAAAATAATTATTTTAAAATATTAGAATATTTTGGGAAACATTACCATATTATTGTTATTGTATTCCTTTCTTGTTATAAGAAAATAATATTCGTCATTATAATATAATATATTAATAATAATGTGATATAATAATATAAAACAATAAAATAATAATAATAATGTAAGATATAATAATGATATAATATTATAACAATAATGGTCATTATAATGTAAGAGTAATAAAAATAATGTAATATATAAATAAAGTAATAATAATAATGTAAAATAATAATTATATAATACTATATCAATAATGGTCATTATAATGTAAGAGTAATAAAAATAATGTAATATATAAATATAATAATATAAAATAAAATAATAATAACAATGTAAAATAATAATTATATAATACTATATCAATAATGGTCATTATAATGTAAGAGTAATAAAAATAATGTAATATTGTATATGAATAAAATAATAATAATAATAATAATAATGTAAAATATAATAATTATATAATACTATAACAATAATGGTCATTATAATGTAAGAGTAATAAAAATAATGTAATATTGTATATAAATATAATAATAAAATTAAATAATAATGTAAATATAATAATTATATAATATTATAACAATAATGGTCATTATAATGTAAGAGTAATAAAAATAATGTAAGAGGAATAAAAAATAATGTAATATTGTATATAAATATAATAATATAAAATAATAATAATAATAATAATAATAATAATAATAATGTAAAATATAATAATTATATAATATTATAACAATAATGGTCATTATAATGCAGGAGTAATAAAAATAATGTAATATTGTATATAAATAAAATAAAATAAAATAATAATAAATTAAAATAATAATAATAATAATAATAATAATAATAATGCAAAATATAATAATTATATAATACTATATCAATGTAAGAGTAATAAAAATAATGTAATACTGTATATAAATATAATAATATAAAATAATGATAAAATAAAATAATAATAATGTAAAATATAATAATTATATAATATTATAACAATAATGGTCATTATAATGTAAGAGTAATAAAAATAATGTAATATATAAATATAATAATATAAAATAATAATAACTGACATTTAATAAATGCAAAATATAATAATCATATAATATTATGACAATAATGGTCATTATAATGTAAGAGTAATAAAAATAATGAAATACTGTATATAAATATAATAATATAAAATAATAATAATAGACATTTTAATATAGTAGCAATAATGTAATAATAATCTGTAATAATAAAATAGAATAATATAAGAAGACAATAGTAATGTAGTAAGAATATGATATTCTAATATAAGAAAATAATAATAATAACAGACATTTTACTATAGTAATTAATAATAATGTAATATAAAATATAATATAAAATATAGTATAATAATATATTATAATAATGTAATATAAAATATAATATAAAATATAGTGTAATAATATATTATAATAACGTAATATAAAATATAATATAAAATATAGTATAATAATATATTATAATAATGTAAAATAAAATATAATATAAAATATAGTTTAATAATATAAAATAATAATGTAATATAAAATATAATATAAAATATAGTTTAATAATATATAATAATGTAATATAAAATATAAAATATTGTGTAATAATATATAATAATGTAATATAAAATATAATATAAAATATTGTATAATAATATATAATAATAATGTAAAATATAATATAATATAAAATATAGTATAATAATATATTATAATAATGTAAAATAAAATATAATATAAAATATAGTTTAATAATATAAAATAATAATGTAATATAAAATATAATATAAAATATAGTTTAATAATATAAAATAATAATGTAATATAAAATATAATATAAAATATAGTTTAATAATATATTATAATAATGTAAAATAAAATATAATATAAAATATAGTTTAATAATATAAAATAATAATGTAATATAAAATATAATATAAAATATTGTGTAATAATATATAATAATGTAATATAAAATATAATATAAAATATTGTGTAATATATAATAATAATGTAATATAAAATATAATATAAAATATAGTTTAATAATATAAAATAATAATGTAATATAAAATATAATATAAAATATAGTGTAATAATATATTATAATAACGTAATATAAAATATAATATAAAATATAGTATAATAATATATTATAATAATGTAAAATAAAATATAATATAAAATATAGTTTAATAATATAAAATAATAATGTAATATAAAATATAATATAAAATATTGTGTAATAATATATAATAATGTAATATAAAATATAATATAAAATATTGTGTAATATATAATAATAATGTAATATAAAATATAATATAAAATATAGTTTAATAATATAAAATAATAATGTAATATAAAATATAATATAAAATATAGTGTAATAATATATTATAATAACGTAATATAAAATATAATATAAAATATAGTATAATAATATATTATAATAATGTAAAATAAAATATAATATAAAATATAGTATAATAATATATTATAATAATGTAAAATAAAATATAATATAAAATATTGTGTAATAATATATAATAATGTAATATAAAATATAATATAAAATATTGTGTAATAATATATAATAATAATAATAATAATAATAATAATAATAATAATAATAATAATATAAAAGTAATAGTAATCTATATATATAAAAGAATGATAGAATCACGGCGACTGACAAAACAACAAAACTACAGGCCCCCCAACCTCGAAATTTGTCAACACAACCCATCATCCACGCCTCTAGGTTGATACAACAAAAACAAAAGAAAAATGAAGTCCTAATTAGAGGGAGAGGAATTAGAAGGCTAAGCTCCGCCCACTTGGTCTCCTAGCAACCCAATAAAAAATAATAAAAAACACTAAAAAAATAATTAAAAACACTAAAAAAATTAATACAATAAAATACTATAATAACAGAAAATAACTAAAAATAATAAAATATAATAAATAAAAAGGTAACTTACAATAAAATTAATTTTAAAGATACAAATAAAAATTACACCACAATTTTTAACCCATACCACCACCACTTTGCCACAGCTAGTCATCAATATATTTCCCCGAAACCCACCGTTTTGGAGGGGCTCTTCATGTTGTCTCGGACACGACCCAGGCGCCGAATATGAGGAGAAACGAGTAAATCCGGACCAGCCTCCGGAGGCGGAAGAGCCCGGTGAAAAACAGGAACGTGGCCGGAATCCTGGGCGGAAGAGAAGAGGAACCCGGGCTCGGCCTTGGGAGGCGGAATCCCGAGGACAATGCGGAAAAAGAAGGCGGAAGGTATGCAAATGAGGCCCCTCCTGATTGGCCCAGGGCTCCGAAGGGGGAGGGGCCTGTCTCTCGATCTGCCCATCTTGTTATGATCATAGATCGATAGATAGATAGATAGATAGAGATGATAGAATGATAGACCTAAGAGACGCCTACCTTCATGTCCTGATAGATAGATAGATAGATAGATGGATGGATGGATGGATGGATGGATGAAGAGATAGATAGATAGAGAGATAGATAGATGGATGGATGAAGAGATAGATAGATAGAGTGATGGATCTACCTTCAGATCCAGATATCTATCTATCTATTGATCTATCTCTCTATCTATCTCTCTATCCATCCATCTATCTATCTATTGATCTATCTATATCTATCCATCTATCTATTTATCTATCCATTCATCACTCTATCCATCCATCCATCCATCCATCCATCTATCTATCGCTATCTATTTATCTATCTATCTATCTATCTATCTATCCATTGATCAATTCATCTATCTATCCATCTATCTATCTCTATCTATTTATCTCTATCTATCTATCTATCTATCTATTGATCTATCTATATCTATCCATCTATCTATCTATCTATCCATCCATCTATCACTCTATCTATCCATCCATCCATCCATCAATTCATCTGACTATCTATCCACCAATTCATTATCTATCCATCCATCCATCCTTCCATACATCCATCAATCCATCCAGTCATCCATCTATCTCTCCTCTCTATCTATCTATCTATCCATCCATCCATCCATCCATCACTCTATCTATCTACGCATCCATTCATCTTTCTATCTATCCACCAATTCATTATCTATCCATCCATCCATCCATCTCTCCTATCTATCTATCTATCTATCTATCTATCTATTTGTCCATCTATACATCCATCCGTCCGTTCGTTCATATATTTATTAATCTATCTATCCATCAATCCATCTATTCCTCTATCTATCTATCTATCTATCTATCCATCCATCCATCCATCCAGTCATCCATCTATCTCTCCTATCTATCTATCCATCCATCTATCACTCTATCCATCCATCCATCCATCAATTCATCTGACTATCTATCCACCAATTCATTATCTATCTATCCATCCATCCATCCATCCATCCATCCATCCATCCAGTCATCCATCTATCTCTCCTATCCATCTATCTATCTATCTATCTATCTATCTATCTATCTATCTATCCATCCATCCATCCATCCATCCATCCATCCATCCATCCAGTCATCCATCTATCTCTCCTATCCATCTATCTATCTATCTATCTATCTATCTATCTATCTATCTATCTATCTATCCATCCATCCATCCATCCATCCATCCATCCATCCAGTCATCCATCTATCTCTCCTATCCATCTATCTATCTATCTATCTATCTATCTATCTATCTATCTATCTATCCATCCATCCATCCATCCATCCATCCATCCATCCATCCAGTCATCCATCTATCTCTCCTATCCATCTATCTATCTATCTATCTATCTATCTATCTATCTATCCATCCATCCATCCATCCATCCATCCATCCATCCATCCATCCATCCAGTCATCCATCTATCTCTCCTATCCATCTATCTATCTATCTATCTATCTATCTATCTATCTATCTATCTATCTATCCATCCATCCATCCATCCATCCATCCATCCATCCAGTCATCCATCTATCTCTCCTATCCATCTATCTATCTATCTATCTATCTATCTATCTATCTATCTATCTATCCATCCATCCATCCATCCATCCATCCATCCATCCAGTCATCCATCTATCTCTCCTATCCATCTATCTATCTATCTATCTATCTATCTATCTATCTATCTATCCATCCATCCATCCATCCATCCATCCATCCATCCATCCATCCATCCATCTATCTATCTATCTATCTATCTATCTATCCATCCATCCATCCATCCATCCATCCATCCATCCAGTCATCCATCTATCTCTCCTATCCATCTATCTATCTATCTATCTATCTATCCATCCATCCATCCATCCATCCATCCATCCATCCATCCAGTCATCCATCTATCTCTCCTATCCATCTATCTATCTATCTATCTATCTATCTATCTATCCATCCATCCATCCATCCATCCATCCATCCATCCAGTCATCCATCTATCTCTCCTATCCATCTATCTATCTATCTATCTATCTATCTATCTATCTATCTATCCATCCATCCATCCATCCATCCATCCATCCATCCAGTCATCCATCTATCTCTCCTATCCATCTATCTATCTATCTATCTATCCATCCATCAATCTATCCATCCATCCATCATCCATCAATTCCATCTGACTATCTATCCACCAATTCTTTATCTATCTATACATCCATCATCCATCCATTCCATCCATCAATCCTTCCAGTCATCCATCTATCTCTGCTCTATCCATCTTTCTATCTATTCTATCTATCTATCTATCTATCTATCTATCCATCCATCCTTGCCATCCAGCCATCCATCCAGTCATCCATCTATCTCTCCTATCCATCTATCTATCTATCTATCTATCGATCTATCTATCTATCTATCTATCCATCCATCAGTCCATCCATCAATCCATCCATCCAGTCATCCATCTATCTCTCACTATCCATCTATCTTTCTAGTATATAGTCTATCTATCCATCCATCCTTCCATCACCATCCATCATCCAGTCATCCATCTATCTCTCCTATCCATCTATCTATCTATCTATCTATCTATCTATCTATCTATCCATCCATCCATCCATCCATCATCCATCCATCCATTCCAGGCATCCATCTATCTATCTCTCGCTATCCATCTATCTATCTATCTATCTATCTATCTATCTATATATCTATCTATCCACCATCCATCCATCATCCTTACAGTCATCCATCTATCTCTCCTATCCATCTATCTATCTATCTATCTATCTATCTATCTATCATCTATCCATCCATCCATCCATCCATCCATCCATCCATCCAGTCATCCATCTATCTCTCTATCATTCTATCTATCTATCTATCTATCTATCTATCTGATCTATCTATCTATCCATCCATCCATCCATCCATCCATCCATCCATCCAGTCATCCATCTATCTCTACTATCCATCTATCTATCTATCTATCCTAGATCATTCAATCTATCCATCATCCATCCATCCATCATTCATCTGACTATCTATCCCAATTCATTATCTATCTATCCATCCATCCTTCCATCCATCCATCCATCCATCCATCTATCACTCTTATCTATCTATCCATCTATCTATCTATCTATCTATCTATTGATCTATCTATCTATCCATCCATCTATGTATTAATCAATCAATCGATCTCTCCATCCATCTATTTACCCATCTATCCATCTACCTGTCCATCCATTTATCTATCCGCTTGTCCGTCTATCTATCTGACAACAAAGTTTTAGCAAGAACGAAAGAAAGGAGAAAGTTGGTCCTTCCTTCCTTCCTTCCTTCCTTCCTTCTTTCCTTCTTTCCTTCTTTCCTTGGAATCAGATCAATCATCCTTGAAAAGCCTTCCAGGAAAAACCAAGGAACGAACGAACGAATGAATAAAGACGGATGAAGGGATGTCAGTTCGGATTAGGATGATGAGGATGATGATGGTTATTGTTCTCAGAAGAGAGAAGGATCGAAGGAAAGCAGGAAAAGAAGAGAAGTCGGAAGGTAAGAAAATAATATTAGAAAATAATTTATATTATTTCCTATTATATTCCTATTAATTAATTGATATTATATTATATTATTTAATCATTATTTATCTAATATTATTTTCTTACAACTTATAATTTATTTCCTAATTTATTATATTCCTATTAATTGATATTATATTATATTATTTAATTTAATATTTTTAATCTAATATTATTTTCTTACAACTTATAATTTATTTCCTAATTTATTATATTCCTATTAATTGATATTATATTATATTATTTAATTTAATATTTTTAATCTAATATTATTTTCTTACAACTTATAATTTATTTCCAAATTTATTATATTCCTATTAATTGATATTATATTATTTAATTTAATATTTTTAATCTAATATTATTTTCTTACAACTTATAATTTATTTCCTAATTTATTATATTCCTATTAATTGATATTATATTATATTATTTAATTTAATATTTTTAACCTAATATTATTTTCTTACAACTTATAATTTATTTCCTAATTTATTATATTCCTATTAATTGATATTATATTATATTATTTTATTTAATATTTTTAATCTAATATTATTTTCTTACAACTTATAATTTATTTCCAAATTTATTATATTCCTATTAATTGATATTATATTATTTAATTTAATATTTTTAATCTAATATTATTTTCTTACAACTTATAATTTATTTCCTAATTTATTATATTCCTATTAATTGATATTATATTATATTATTTAATTTAATATTTTTAATCTAATATTATTTTCTTACAACTTATAATTTATTAACATTATAATATCAATTCATATACATTAAGATAAATATAATTAAATACAATACATAAATAATTTTCTAATATTATTTTCTTATAATTAATATTATATTATAATATTAATAAATTATATGTAAGAAAATAATATTAGAAAATTATTTATGTATTGTAAGTTGTAAGGAAATAAGTTTATGTATTGTAAGTTGTAAGGAAATAATATTAGAAAATAAGTTATTTTATTTCCTAATTTATTATATTTATATTGTTTGATATTAATTGATATTATATTATAATATTCATAAATTGTAAGTTGTAGGAAAAAATATTAGAAAATTATTGATTTATTGTATTTAATTATATTTATATTAAATGATATGAATTGATATTATAATATTAATAAATTATGAGTTGTAAGAAAATAATATTATAAAATAATTTATTGTATTTAATTATATTTATAATAATTTATAATAATAATAAATTATAAGTTGTAAGAAAATAATATCAGAAAATTATTGATTGTATTTAATTATATTTATATTAATTTATATAAATATTGTAATGTTAATAAATTATAAGTTGTAAGAAAACAATATTATATTATATATATATTAATTTATATTATATTACAATATTAATAAATTATAAGTTGTAAGAAAACAATATTATATTATATATATATTAATTTATATTATATTACAATATTAATAAATTATAAGTTGTAAGAAAGTAATATATTTATTATTTAATTATATTTATATTAATTTATATGAATTGATATTATAATGTTAATAAATTATAAGTTGTAAGAAAAAAATATCAGAAAATATTTTATTGTATTTAATTATATTTATATTAATTGATATTAATTATTAGTACAATATTAACAAATTATATTATTATAAGTTTGAAATTTTTTCGTTGTCCAGAGGACATTGCCCAGATATTTTGATATTTTTTACCATATTTCTGGGACGCTTTTCTTATGGGAAGCTGGAGCTGACAGGGGGAGCTCATTCGAGCTCTCCATATATATATATATATATATATATATATATATATATATATATTTGTTGGTATTCTGTATACTCGATCCATTTCCTTTCAGTACATTGTGTTCATTCAGCTTATTATTATTATTATTATTATTATTATTATTATTATTATTATTATATATGACTATTATTGTCGAATATTATTATATTTATATTATTAATTGCTGTTGCTTGATTTTTATTCCTGTTAATTTTCCCAGTTCTTTTCTTTGAGATATTTTGGTCATTATCATTGTTTTTTTCTTATTGATTCTCAGACCTGAAATTTTACCAAATTCTTTGTATATTTTCCAATGGATTCTCAATTATACAAATCATATCATCGGCGAATACCTTTATTTTATAGTCTTCTTTTCTTATCTTTATTCCTGTTAATTTTTTATCTTCTCTTATGTTATTTAAGAGCATTTCCAGAGAGAGAATATAATATATTAATAAAATATTAATATAAAATATAGTAGTAATGATAATATATTAATATAATATATTATTAATATTATAACATATCAATTAATATGATGACTATATTTTATATTATATCAATTTATTATTAATATATTAATATTATTATAATTATAATATTATTATATTCTCAATTATACAAATCATATCATCGGCGAATACCTTTATTTTATAGTCTTCTTTTCTTATCTTTATTCCTGTTAATTCTTTATCTTCTCTTATGTTATTTAAGAGCATTTCCAGAGAGAATATAATATATTAATAATATATTAATATAAAATGTAGTAATGATAATATATTAATATAATATATATAATATTAATAATATATTATATTAATATATTATCATTACTACATTTTATATTAATATATTATTAATATAATGTTTTATATTATATTAATATGATATAAGATATATATTATATTTTATATAATAATATATTAATATATATTATATAATATATAATATTAATATAGATTAAAATATGTTTTCTTCTTCCAGACTAGATGTCCTTGGGGGTTCCCTATATATATATATATATATATATATATATATATATATATATAGTGAATGGCTCTGGGCTTTTATCATTGAATTCACCTGTAAATGGATCTGACAGGCATCCAATAGCATTAATAATAGGTCTAAATGGCCTCTAGGGGACCCACTGGCCCGGAAAAAGAAATGTGATTGACAGCTGCCTCGAAAGGATGGACAATATAAAACATTAAGGGAAATAGAAAGCAATAATAATTAATAATAATAATAATAATAGTTATAAAAATGTTAAGGAAAAATACAAAATATTAATGATAAATAATAATAGTAATATGATAATAATAATATTAAGAAAAAATAGAAAATGATGATGATGGTTATGATGATGATGATGATGATAATAATAATAATAATAAGATGACATTAAGGAAAAATAGAAAATAATAATAATATGACATTATAATATGATGATAATAATAATAATAATACTAATAATAATAATATAACATTAAGGAAAAATAGAAAATACTAATATGATGATGATGATGATGATGATGATGATAACATTAAGGAAATATAGAAAATACTACTACTACTACTAATAATAATAATATGACATTAAGGAAATATAGAAAATACTACTACTACTAATAATAATAATAATATGACATAATATGATGATGATGATAATAATAATAATAATATTAATAATATTACATTAAGGAAAAATAGAAAATACTAATAATAATAATATGACATTAAGGAAAAATAGAAAATACTAATATGATGATGATGATGATGATGATGATGATGATGATGATGACATTAAGGAAAAATAGAAAATAATAATAATAATATGACATTATAATATGATGATAATAATAATAATAATACTAATAATATAACATTAAGGAAAAATAGAAAATACTAATGATGATGATGATGATGATGATGATGATGATGATGATGATGACATTAAGGAAAAATAGAAAATAATAATAATAATATGACATTATAATATGATGATAATAATAATAATAATAATATAACATTAAGGAAAAATAGAAAATACTAATAGTAATAATATGACATTAAGGAAAAATAGAAAATACTAATAATAATACTAATAATAATAATATGACATTTTAATATGATAATAATAACATAACTTTAAGGAAAAATACTATTATTATATATTATTTATATTATTATTACATTTCTTTATATAGGAGATTGAAGCTCAGTCTAGATGGCCTCTAGGGGTCTCCCTTCTAATCTTTATTTATATAGAAATCGTATTATAATAATAATAATATATTATAATAATAATTAATGTCATTTCAAATCGGATCCCAGAAGGAGAACAAGCCTGGAATTACATGCTGAGTATTTTGAATTCTCATATTTTTTTAAATCATCTCAATGCTTTAAATATTAATTCCTTATTTCAATCGTTAAATCAGAATTCCATGGCTTTGATTTTAATTGTTTAAAAATTAATCGTATTTAATCATTTTGATTTTAATGACATAAATATTGATAGACTTCGGATTTAATGTTTATATGTAATTCTAAATTAGGTTATATTTTACATTGCAATAGTGACTCGTTGATTATTTAATTAAAGTAATTTAACTATTTTACATTTAGTGTATAAAATTACATAAACACAAATATTATATTTATTACTATATTTAAATTATTATTATATTCCTTATTATATTATTATATTTTTATTATTTAACTTTCTATAAAATTACATATATTTATTATTATTATATTCCTTATATTATTATTTTTTATTATTTTACTTTTATTATTCAGTTTATTATATTTATTATTTTCATGATTATATTTAATATATTATATTTATTGGTATCTTTATATTATTTATTATTACTATATTTATTACTATATATTATTATTATTATTACTAAATTATATTCATTATATTTTATATTTAGTATACCTATTATATTTATTATATATATTATTAATCAATTATATATTTTATATCATATTAATATTACTATATATTTATTATTATTATTAAATTATATTATATGTTATATTAATATATTTAGTATGGTACTTATTATATTTATTATATATATTATTAATCGATTATGTATTTTATATCATATTAATTTTACTATATATTTATTATTATTATTAAACTATATTATATTTTATATTAATATATTTAGTATGGTACTTATTATATTTATTATATATATTATTAATAGATTATAGATTTTATACCATATTAATTGATTATATATGTTTATTATATTCATAAATATCTGATTGTTTTTTGTTAATATATTTATTTATTATTTTTATTAGTATTATTAGATTTAATATTTCATTTATTATATTTATTAGTAATAGTTAAATTATTATTCGATCACTATTAGATAAAATTTAATTATTAGATTAATTTATTATATATTTATTGTATTTATTATTTTATTATTATATTAAATTAAATTATTAGATTATTATATTTAGTATGGTATTTATTATTACTGAATATTTATTATATTCATAAATATTTTTAATTTTTGTTTTTGTTATATATTACTTGTAATTATTCTATTATTATATTAAATTATTAGATTATTATATTTAGTATGTATTTATTATTACTGAATATTTATTATATTCATAATTTTTTTGTTATATATTATATTTTTGTTATATATTACTCGTAATTATTTTATTATTATATTGAATTTAATTATTAGATTATTTAGTATGTATTTATTATTACTGAATATTTATTATATTCATAAATATTTTTATTTTTTATTTTTGTTATATATTACTCGTAATTATTCTATTATTATATTAAATTAAATTATTAGATTATTATATTTAGTTTGTTATTTATTATTATTATTCTATATTTATTATATTCATAATTTTTTTTGTTATATGTTACTCGTAATTATTCTATTATTATATTAAATTAAATTATATTATATTTAGTATGGTATTTATTATTATTATTATTCTATATTTATTATATTTATAAATTTTTTTTGTTATATATTACTTGTAATTATTCTATTATTATATTAAATTATTAGATTATTATATTTAGTATATATTTATTATTACTGAATATTTATTATATTCATAATTTTTTTGTTATATATTACTCGTAACTATTCTATTATTATATTATATTAAATTATATTATATTTAGTAT